>NW_016108149.1:32839-50236 GCF_001604975.1 Cebus imitator
TGGGCATTTGGGTTGGTTCCAAGTCTTTGCTATTGTAATGAACTTTCGTGTGCATGTGTCCTTATAATAGAACAATTTATAGTCTCTTTTACATTTAAGGAGCCTTGTAACACATTAGGCCAAACTTGTAATTCAAGTTAATATTCTTATTTTTGAGCCAGCTGATCATCCACCTTTATTTCAATTGCAGCCTTAATTCTGCGTTGAAATAAAGGCATGTGTCACATGCCCTGACACATCCCTAGGCCCTGGGGAAAGACACAGGCGTATTTTATGGCATTATTTCACTTACCACAGGGCTAATTAACTACATCTCTTTAAAATAATCCTGGCTCTGATCGAGTTTTCTTTCTATCCCAGAAAAAAATGTAAATTTTTTCAATCTCAAGAGAAAATTGCTAAAATCCAGCTCACAATGTTAGAGGACACAGACTACCTTTCTCTACTTCATGACATCAATAAATTTGGATTAAAATAATTTCATGGTGGTCTTTTTCTTGAGACTTTATACAGGAATACATTCTCATCCTTTGGAAAAATGCTAATTTCTCTAATAGCAAAGATAATTCTCCATATCTTAAGCAAGATGTCTCTGTGTCAGAACCCTTTATAGATCTACAGTTTCACTGAATAATATTGCTATTACTATCTCTTGTTATTGTCCTGGATACATACATGCAAAATGTACTATATTAGGAAAGTGATTTATATATACTGAAATTTATATAGATTCTTATTATATATATTCTGTGTTTAAGTCGTATTCCATAAAGAAATAATGAAGTTAGATAGAATAACATAAGTAAGAATTCTAACGTTTTTTTCTCTCCCCATGGGGCAACCAGATTATACACCCTAATTCATGTCACACATTCTGGTGAAATATCGAATGTATTTTTAGTGAGGTTTTTGAGGGCATTTATGCTAAGTCTTGAGGAAAAGTGTTTTTTATAAACTGAAATTGAAAAATAAAATATAAGGTAATTCAGGGAATCCTGGAGGACGGGAGGCAGGAGTAGATTTCAGCTCCAGACAGAGCAACATGTGGAGGCTTTCATTGTGAATTTTAGCTCCAGGCCGACTGCAAGAACAAACCATCAATCCTGAGAGGACCCACAGACCCTCTGAAGGAAGTGGACTGTCCCTGCAGGACCCAAGAAACACCCCAAATACTGTGAGTGCCCCAACTGCAGAAGTGGGAAAGGGAGACCCTCCCCTCCTGAACACATACCCACACTGGAAAAGCTGAAGGTCTATTTGCAGGAGAAGTTTCCAAATTTACCTAGAGCTGAGTCAAATTAGAAAGCTGAGCAAAATACAGGGGTAGAGAAAGCTGCAGAAAGGCCCTGGGAGCTCGCTTGGTCCTCAAGCTGCCCATTCATGCCTGGTACCACAGGGATCCATCGGAAATATATATATATATATATATATATATATATATATATGTACTGGGTTCCTACTCTATGGTTGGGACCTATTCTGGATGCTAATACAGTTAATCAAACAAAGATCTTTGCCCTTGTTGGGCCTATAATCTACTGGGGGAGGCATAAACAAGATAGATAAGTATAATACATATTATGTTATATGGTGGCAAATGCTAAACAAAAATAATCAAAATTCTCCATGTGTTACTAGTTCATAGCACAGGGTTTAAGAGCATGGGTCCAGGAGATACACTTGGAGTTTGAATTCTAGTTCTGCAACTTATTAGCCGTGTGATTTTGGGCAGGCTATATTTCCTCTACAAGCCTCAGTTTCCTCATCTGTAAAACATAAAAAGCTTTGTTTGTGTTAAATGAGTTAATACAGCAAAGAACTAAGAATAGGCTGGCGGGGTGTGAGAAGTCACAGACTTCAGGGTTCCTGAAGCTTACTGAGCTCTGAGACTAAGTTTAGGCTGGTGGCCAGGGTGCCAGCTCTGGGGTTCATAGGGCTTGGAAGGAGAGAACCTCAGTCGAGATACACCACAGGGGCCTCAGGATGGCAGTGTGCAGCAGAGTGTCAGCACACTTCAGGATTTAAGCCTAGGCCTATCCTGCTTCAGAGCACAGAGGAGCCATCGTTGTTTCACCTTGAGGCAAGCACAAGGTAAGACACTGGCTCTTGATTACACTGAGAGATAAAACAGAGGAATTGGGCTGGGAAATAGTTCATTCATTATATTCTGGGAATAAACAGAGCCTCCATATCAAATTGAGTGGTAATTTATTAAAGGGAAGCCAAGGCAGGGTGTGGTGGCTCATGCCTGTAATCCCAGCACTTTGGGAGTCTGAGGTGGGTGGATCACCTGAGGTCAGGAGTTCAAGACCAGCCTGGTCAACATGGTGAAACCCCTTCTTTACTGAAAATACAAAAAATTAGCTTGGGTGTGGTGGCAGGTACGTGTAATCCCAGCTACTTGGGAGCCTGAGGCAGGAGAATCACTTGAACCCAGGAGGTAGAGGTTGCAGTGAGCCAAGATCATGCCATTGCACTCCAGCCTGGACAACAAGGGTAAAACTCCATCTCAAAAAAAATTAAAATAAATAAACAGAAGCCACACTGAGGGCTGGAGAGAGAATACTAGCATCAGATGGGCCTGGATGTTTATTGAAGCTCTACCTTTTACAGTAACTGGGCAAGTTGTTCAACCCTGCTTTTCTATGTAAAGTAGCTATTCCCATGGATGGCTTAAGGGGAGTAGAAGCAAAGGTCATCAGAGTTGATGTATGACTCAACTCAGAGTTGAAGATGAAAAGTGGGGATAATAACACCTGCCTGTACCCTAGTACAGATCATTTAATATTTATTTATTTATTTGTGAAGACAGGGTCTTGCTCTGTTGCCCAGGCTGTAGTGCAGGATCATTGCTCACTGCAGCCTCGAACTCCTGGGCTCAAGTGATCCTCTCCCTTCAGCCTCCCAAGTAGCTGGGACCACAGGGACACACTATCACAACCAGCTAATTTTTTAAAAAAGTTTTTTATAGAGATAGGATCTTGCTGTTTGCCAGGCTGGTCTCAAACTCCTGGACTCAAGCAATCCTCCCACCTCAGCCTACAGGAATTTACAGGCATAAGTTATTGTGCCTGGCCAGATCTCATGAAGTTTAGAGATGACATAGCATCTAGCAGGTAGACTTGCTCACTGGAGGCCTCTTTTTTGCCTGGTGGGTCAGCAGGTTCTGTGTGTACAAATGATGTTTACTGGTCCACCCCTCATCTAGGTTTTTAAAAATGAGAATTTTCTCTGTTCTTACAATAATAAAATAACAGAATCCATTATCTTTTTTAAAAAAGATAATTATATTCAAATTTCTTTTTTTATTTTGAGACAGCATCTCACTCTGTCACTCAGGCTGGAGTGCAGTGGCATGACTATAGCTTACTGCAGCCTCTAACTCCTGGGCTTAAGCAATCCTCCTGCCTCAGTCTCCTGAGTAGGGCGGACTACAGGTGTATATTTCCACACCTGGCTAATTTTTATTATTAGAAGAGGTGAGGTCTCTATGTTGCCAAGGCTTAACCTATTTTTTAAAATGGGCAAAAGGCTTCAATGGCACTTCACAAAATAGAACATCTAAGTGGTCAAAAAACACATAAAAAATGCTCAAATTTATTAGTCATTAGAGAAAGGCAATTGAAAAACTACAAAGAGAACCCAGGCATGGTGGCTTATGCCTGTAATTCCAGCACTTTGGGAGGCCAAGGTGGGAAGATTGCTTGAGCCCAGGAGTTTGAGACCAGCCTGGACAACAGAGAGAGACCCCATCTCTACAAAAATATTAGATGTGTTTAGTGGTGCATACCTATAGCCTCAGGAGCTACTTAGGAGGCTAAGTAAGGCATGAGGATCTCTTGAGCCTGGGAGTTGGAGGCTGCAGCGAGCTATGATTATGCCACTGCACTCTGGCCTGAGTGACAGAGTAAGACCCTGTCAAAAAACAAAAAACAAACAACAAACAAACAAACAAACAAAAAAAACCCCAGGCCAGTCACAGTGGCTTACACCTACAATCCCAGCACTTTGGGAGGCCAAGTCAGGTGGATCACTTGAGGTCAGGAGTTCGGAACCAGCCTGGCTAACATGGTGAAATCCTGTCTCTACTAAAAATACAAAAAAATTAGCTGGGCTTGGTGGCAGTTGCCTGTAACCCCAGCTACTCAAGAGCCTGAGGCAGGTAATCACTTGAACCTGGGAGGTGGAGGTTGCTTCTCACTCTGTTGCCCAGGCTGGTTGTCCACAACTTAGATCCTGCCACTGCACTCTAACCTGGGCAACAGAGTGAGACTCTGTCTCAAAAAAACAAGACAAGAATCCCCAAACCCAAAACTCAAAAAAATAAAAAACCCAAATACCCACAGTGAGACTCCTCTATAGAGTCACCAAAAACCTTAAAGCTGAAAGCACTAACAATGCCCAAGACTGGGTGGATATGGTGTGAAGGAAGCGCATACAGCTCTGATGGGAATTTATGTTGGCATACCCACTTTGGAAAACTGTTTGGCAATGCGGTGGTGGTGGTGGTAACACACTCAGATCTCCCTATTTTATATTATTTTTTAAAGACAGAATCTTGCTCTGTTGACCAGGTTGGAATGCAGTGGTACAATCTCGGCTCACTGCAACCTCCACCTCCTGGGCTCAAAGGAGTCTCCTGTCTCAGCCTCCCAAGTAGATCAGAAGACAGGCAAATGCCACCACATCCGATTAATTCTGTATTTTTAGTACAGATGGCATTTCACCATGTTGTCCTGGCCGGTCTCAAACTTCCGACTTCAAGTGATCCACCTGCCTCAACCTCCCAAAGTGGTGGGATTACAGGTGCATGCCACCATGCCTGGCCAGATCTCCCCTTAAGAGAGCCTTCTGCAAGAGGTCTGGCTGGCTTAGAGACTCCAGCCGCTAACACACTTGGGCCCACCACAGGGTCCATGCTGATGCATCCTCTTCCCAGGTTGCTCCATTCCTGCCTATAAACAGCTGCTATGTGGACAGTCTGCTTTGGGTCTCTCTGCAGAGCTCTCGCAGTTGTCAGATCTGCATTGTAGTCAGGACACTCTCCACGACTATTAATTTTGCTGCTTTTTTTATGGTTTTCTTTTTTTTTTTAAGGATTTGGAGTGCAGTGGCACGATCTTGGCTTACTGCAGCCTCCTCCTCATGACCTCAAGCAATCCTCCCACCTCAGCCTCCTGAGTAGCTAGGACTACTGGTTCATGTCACTAGGCCCAGCTAATAATTTTATTTTTTGTAGACACATGGTCTTGCCATGTTGCCCAGGCTGGTCTTGAACCACTGGCCTTAAGTGATCCTCCTGCCTTGGCCTCTCAAGGTGCTGGGATTATAAGCATGAGCCACTGTGTCCATCCATGCCTTTTTTAAACAACATTTTTATCATTTTTTGAGATGAAGCCTCCCTAGTTCTGTCATCCAGGCTGGAGTGCAATGGTGTAATCTCAGGTCACTGCAAACTCCCCCTCTTAAGTTCAAGTGATTCTCTTGCCTCAGTATCCCAAGTAGCTAAAATTCCAGGTGCCCACCACCACATCTGGCTAATTTTTGTATTTTTATTAGAAATGGTGTTTTGCCATGTTGTCCAGGCTGGTCTTTAACTCCTGACCTCAGGTGATCCACCCATCTTGGCTCACTGCAACCCCCACCTCCTGGGATTAAGGGATTCTTGAGAATGAGAACAGTTGGCATAAGACACAAAATCATTGTTTTTTGGGGTTTTGTGTGTTTTCTTCTTTTTTGTTGTTTTTGTTTTGAGACACAGTCTTGCTCTGTTGCCCAAGTGCAATCATAGCTCACTGCAGCCTTCAACTCCTGGGATCAAGCAATTCTCCCACCACAACTTCCTGAGTAGCTGGAACTACATGTGTGCACCACCATGCCCAACTAGTTTATATATATATATATATATATATATATATATATATATATATATATATATTTGTAGAGACAAAGTCTTACCATGTTGCCTAGGCTGGTCTCACATTTCTGGCCTCAAGTGATCCTCCTGCCTCAGCCTCCTAAAGTGCTGGGATTGCAGGTGTGAGCCCTACTAAGAAACTGCCCAAGAACAGCCATCAGCTCCTCTCTAGACTAGCCAGAATTCATCCAGATGCTTTCCTAATTGGAGTGGGCATCTTTCCTGTCCCAGATACCTCTGCCCAGCCTCGTTTATCTTTCTAATCCATCAGAGCTAAGAAATCAAAGAACTCTAAAAGAGGTAAATTCTACAAAATGATGAGGCCTTCTTAGGAGAGGAGAGCCTCCCAGGAGCTTTTATTCATGGTAGACATGGGCTTCAGGTGGGGGCTGCCTAACTGGAAAAATCTTTTTTTTTCATTTTCTGAGACAGAGCCTCACTTTGTCACCCAGGCTGGAAAGCAATGGTGCAATCTCAGCTCACTGCAACCTCTGCCTCCCGGGTTCAAGCAATTCTCCAGCCTCAGCCTCCTGAGTAGCTGGGATTACAGGCATGTGCCACCACGCCTGGCCTATTTTTGTATTTTTAGTAGACACAGGGTTTCACCATGTTGGGCAGCCTGGTTTTGAACCCCTGACCTCAGGTGATCTGCTCACCTCAGCCTTCCAAAGTGCTGGGAATACAGGCATGAGCCACCTCACCCAGCGGGAACAAACTTTTAACAGGTACTGTGACAGATTCACATTTCAAAAAAGCCCCAGCTGAAGATCATGCCATACCCACCACTATTTTAGTCCTTGGATCTTAAGTGTGTGCAGGCAGTTAGTAGGGTGATGGTAGGATAGGGCAGGAGAGCTGAGAGAAACCCTTCTGAGACCCTCTGTCCATGGCTGAGGTCCCTCCTGTGCCAAAGAGAATGGAAGGAGCTTTCCTAAAAACCCAGAAAACCATTGTGGAACTGGACAGAAAATACAGTGAGCAAAAAGCCTGTGCTGTTTAGAAAGCTTGGTAGCTCTATTATAAAGTAAAAGACATCTGCAGAGTCTTATTGCTCCCATCACAAGCTCTGCAAAGCAGAACGTCCTGATACTACCCTCAAAATCTTTGAAGCTGCTGTGAAACAGCTTCAACTAAAGCTGTAACAGAACTCCCATCCAGCTCAACTAAAGATGACACTGCATGACAGCCTGACTCTAGGGCCTGCCAGGAGGGTTCTGCCATTCTTTGGTGGGTAAATTTTATTTATTTTAGATTTGCAGGGTTTTTTTTTTACATGCAGTATTTGGCATTCAATGAGGAATTATGAGAAGATGCAAGAAAGCAGGATGGGTGTGGTGGCTCATGCCTGTAATCCCAGCATTTTGGAAGGCTGAGGGGGGTGGATCACCTGAGGTCAGGAGTTCAAAACCAGCCTGGCCAACATGGTGAAACACTGCCTCTACTAAAAATACAAAAACTAGCCAGGTGTGATGTCACATGCCTGTAATCTCAGCTACTCAGGAGACTGAGGTGGGAGAATCGCTTGAGCCTGGGAGGCAGAGGTTGCAGTGAACCAAAATCACATGACTGCACTTCAGCCTGAACAACAGAGTGAGACTCTGTTTCAGAAAAAGATGCAAGAAAGTGTGGCTGATGTTCAAAAGAAAATTTCACAGAAGCAGACTTAAAAGATGGTCCAGAGATTGTAATGATCAGAGTTTAAAATAAGTATGATAAATGTGCCAAAGTATGTCCTGATGAAAATAGATAATGTGAATAAATGGGGAGTTTCAGCAGAGATATGAAAATTATTTAAAAAGATATAGTGAGACTCTTGTCTCTATAAAAATTGTTTTTAAAAATCAGCTAGGTGAGGTGGCATGTGCCTGTAATCCTAATGCTTTGGAAGGCTGAGGAAGGATGATTGGTTGAGCCCAGGAGCTTGAGCCACTGAGCTATGATCATGCCACTGTACTTCAGCCTAGGTGGCTGAGCAAGACCTCATCTCTAAAAAAATTAAAAATAAATGAAAATGGAAGGAATTATATATATATATACACATATATGTGTATATATATATACACATATATATATGTATATATGTATATATATATGTGTGTGTGTGTGTGTATATATACATATATATATATATGTATATATATAGAAAGAGAGAGAGAGAGAGAGAACTCATTAGATGGACTTAAAAATAGCCTGGATTTAGCAAATAAAAGGACAATAAAATGTATACATTTTATTTGTATCTACACAAAAAAGTAAAAGCAAGTGGGGGAAGAAAAACCAGAACACAGCATGTAAAATCTGAGGGACAATATCAAGTGGTTTAATGAGTGTGTAATTAGAGGACCAGAAGAAGAGGAGAGGGGAAATAAGAAAGAAAAATTCTCAAAGAGGTAATAGCTAAGGATTTGTCAAAATCAATGAAAGAAATCAATTAACAGACCCAAGAAGCTTGGCACACATTAAGCATAATGAATACAAAGAAAACCATACCTAAGTACAGCACAAACTGCCAAAAACCTGCAAAAAATCTTAAAGACAGTCAATGGAAAAGACATACCATATAATAATGACTGGGTGCAATGGCTCACGCCTGTAATCCCAGCACTTTGGAAGGTCAATGTGGGTGGAATATTTGAGGTCTTGAGTTCGAGACCAGCCTGGCCAACATGGTGAAAACCCATCTCTACTAAAAATACAGAAATTAGCCAGGTGTGGTGGCAGGTGCCTGTAATCCCAGCTACTCAGAAGGCTGAGGCAGGAGAATCGTTTTAAACTGGAAGGCAGAAGTTGCAGTGAGCCAAGATCATGCTACTGTACTCTAGCCTTGGCACAGAGCAAGACTCAGTCTCAATTAAAAGTAACATTTGTGAATGTCTCACCAGAACTAATGAAGACCAGAACATAAAATATCTTTAAGAAACCCAAAGAAAATCAGTTAACCTAGCACCTGCATGTTAAAAAATAAGGGCAAAATGAGGACATTTTCTTTAAAAGATACTTGGATACCCATGCTCATTCTGGTTATTCACAATTCTGAAAAAGATTAACAAAACTTCAGGACTTATACTGCCCGATTTCAGGACTTAGCATAAAACTACTATCTTCAAGACAGTATGCTATTAGTGTACCAAAGAGATCCAAGGCATAGAATACAGAATCCAAAAATGATCTGTCATATTTATGGTCAGTTGATGTCCAATCAAGGTTCTAAGTCAATTCAATGAGGAAAGAAAGGTAGTTTTAACAGATTGTGCTTAGAATGACTAAAACTTTGTACAAGGCAAACCAAACCTTAACTTCCACCACACTGCATTTATGAAAACTAATTTCTCATGGCTCAAGACCTAAATATAAAAGCTAAAATTATAAATCTTCCAGAAGAAAATGTAGTAAAATATTTTTTTCCTTCTTTTTTTTGGATGCCGTGGTTTGATCTCAACTCACTGCAAACTCCACCTCCTTAGTTCAAGCTCTTCTCCTGCCTCAGCTTCCTGAGTAGCTGGGGTTACAGGCACACACCACCATGCCCAGCTAAATTTTTGTATTTTTATTAGAGATGATGTTTTCCCATGTTGGCCAGGCGGGTCTCGAACTTCTGACCTCAAGTGATCCACACACCTTGGTCTCCCAATATGCTGGGATTACAATATTTTTATAACATTGATGCAGGCAGAGGTTTTTTTTTTCTTTTGAACAGGAGCCAAAGAGCACTGAACATAAAAGAAAAAAGTGCTAATCTGGATTTAATCGAAGTTTCAAATATCTGCTCATGAAAAGATATTACAGTAGCTCCCCCTTATCTGTGGTTTCACCTTCTGCAGCTTCGGTTACCCTTGGTTAACTGATCCGCTGTGGTTGAAAAATATTAAATGGAAAATTCCAGATACAAACAATTCATAATTCTCCAATTGCATGTTGTTCTGAGTAGTGTGATAAAATCTCACACCATCACACTCCATCCTGCAAGAGACGTGAATCACCCCTTTGTCCAGCATATCCAAGCTCTCTCTACTACCTGCTGGTTAGTCACTGCTGTCATCTACTCCTGATGTTGTCATGGCTCCGCAATGACCAGGATCACCTGAAGCACATAATTCTCTTTCTGACTTACTCTCAGAAGGGCAATATCAGCCAAATGCTATATCCCAATGACCACACCATTCATATCAATCTCATTACACAGGCATTTTACCATCTGACATTATCACAAGAAGAACATGGTGGCTAAAGCCTGTGATCTCAGCACTGTGGGAGGCTGAGTGTGGGGACTGCTTGAGACCAGGAGTTTTAGATCAGCTCTGGGCAACATCTCTACAAAATTTTTAAAAAAATTTAAAAACGGAGAGTACAGTACAGTAAAATATATTGACAGAAGGGAAATCACATTCATTTAAAATTTTTTAGAGTATATTGTTAAGATTGTTCTATTTTGTCATTAGTTATCATAATCTCTTACTGTACTTAATGTATAAATTTAACTGTATTATAGCTATGTATAGGAAAAAGCATAGTATATATAGGTTTTGGTACTATGCACAGTTTAAGGCACCTAATGAAAGTCATGTGACATATGCTTCTTGGATAAGGAGGGGTTATTGTATTAATAAATGAAATGTAAGCTGGGCACAGTGGCTCATGCCTGTATTCCCAGCACTTTGGGAGGCTGAGGCAGGTGGATCGCAAGATCAAGAGATCGAGACTATCCTGGAAAACATGGTGAAAACCTGTCTCTACTAAAAATACAAAAATTAGCTGGACATGGTGGTGCACATCTATTGTCCCAGCTACTTGGGAGGCTGAGGCAGGAGAATCACTTGAACCTGGGAGGCAGAGGTTGCAGTGAGCCAAGTTTGTGCCACAACACTTCAGCCTGGTGACAGAGCAAGACTTCTTCTCAAAATAAATAAATAAATGTAAGACACAGAGTGGGAGAAATTATTTGCCAAGCAACTGCTTGTGGTAATAGAAATGCTTTATACTTTATATTGGGGTATGTGTTTTACTGCTGTTTATAATTGTCAAAATTCATCAAACTGAACACTCAAGAGCTTTACATTTTATAGTATTTGAATTATGTCTCACTTTATTAAAAAGTAAAATATCAGGTGGTACAGGCTGAGATGAAAAGGAGGCTGAAGAAAATAAAGAAAAAAATACAACAAACTAAAATAACTCCTTACATCCACAATGTAAGTTTTCCCTCCAAAAACTGACCTAATACCACTGCTAATAGTGATAAAATTCTGTGGATAAAAACAGATGTATAAGAAAAGTCATCTGAAACTCAGGTTAAGAAAAAAGATAAAACAAAAACATGTGAAGTTAGAAATCTCAAAGATAGTATATTTACAGAATTAAAGGGTACTAAAATATAAAAAAATAGAAAGTATACATTTATGTTAATACATTTCAAATCCAAAAGTAATGAGTGATTTCTGAAATGAATGCATAATTGAATCCACTAAAAAAGATCACTTGTGTAAATTAATAAACGTGTCATAAACTAAATATTGTTAAGTTCTGCCCTAAACTGTTTTAAGTTTTATAAGATTTCATAGAAATATGTGTTCTAATACTCAAACATGGTTATTATGTAATCTTTTCCAGAGCAAAACAGATGGAAAAGTCCCAAATATCCTGTACTTTTAGCCTGACTCCAGTATTAAAACCTGAAAATGGAAAGAAAATGAAATGAGTCAATTATTGTTTTATCATTATTATTGTTATTGAGAGGAGTCTCGCTCTGTCACCCAGGCTGGAGTGCAATGGTGTGACCTTGAATCACTGCAACCTCTGCCTCCCAGATTCAAGCAATTCTCCCACCTCAGCCTCCCAAGTAGCTGGAATTATCGGCCTGTGCCACCACACCTGACTATATTGTATTTTTTGGTAGAGATGGGGTTTCACCATGTTGGTCAGGCTGGTCTTAAACTCCTGACCTCAGTGATCTTCCTGCCTCAGCCTTCCAAAATGCTGGGATTACAGGCATGAGTCACAGCACCTGGCCCAATTATTTTTATGAATATATTTGCAAAACCTAAATTAAAAAATAAAACAACAGTCAAACATAACAGAATATATATGGAGAAACTGAGCAAAGGAGAAGTAATTCATGAATTGTAGAAGTTTTTGATTATTATAAATCCAATTAAATAAGGGTCAAATAATAAAAGTCAAATAAAAATGACTTGACTTTGTTATGAAGTCAAATAATAAAAACTACATGATTATCTCAATAGGTGTCAAAAAGTTACTCAAAAGTTGTTATTGATTTAAAATGGAAAAAAGGGTAAACCACAAGTAAGATATTATCCTAACCATAATAATGTTGATCTCAGAAAACAATCTATATAATTTCCAAATTTAAACTTCTGAGTTTGAACTCTGAACACCAGCACCATTCAAGTCAGAAACAAAAGAGTGTCTGAAATAACAATTATTACTATTGTTTTGCCCTAAAAGTTCCACCCACTGAAATAAGGCAGAAATAAAAAATAAGAAGCATCTCTCATAGCACAGATCCAGAAGCTCAGGGAGCATTTTGTTACTACAAGAAATGTCATGTTGTCTGGGCGTGGTGGCTCACACCTGTAATCCCAGCACTTTGGGAGGCCAAGGCAGGTGGATCACAAGGTCACGAGTTCACGACCAGCCTGGCTAATATGGTATATCCCTGTCTTTACTAAAAATACAAAACTTAGCCAGGTGTGGTGACAGGCACTTGTAGGCCTAGCTACATAGGAGGCTGAGGAAGCAGAATTGCTTGACCTGGGGAGGTGGAGGTTGCAGTGAACAGAGATTGCACCCCTGTACTCCAGCCTGGGCAACAGAGCAAGATTCCATCTCAAAAAAAAAAAAGACAGAAAAGAAATGCCTACATGGCTTCCCCTTCAATATCCCTAGATTGTCAAATGAATTACCTGCTTGTTATGAGCTCACACCTACCCCATTCTTTGCCTGGATTGGAAGGGGATTCAGCTGATGCCCTGGTCCACCTATGCTAGAGTCTGGTACCACCTGACCTAAACCCACTCTAGACAAGCTGGGTCTCCCTCTACCAGGAGAAGCAAGAGACTGGAGAAGAAGATGTCACAATTCAAAAGCCACCACTAATCAATTGTCTTGACTCAGCAACTGCCCAGCTCTAAAACAGATCCACCAAAGAGTGTTAGAAAAGTATCTAGTTTATGTCCTCAACAATGCTGAAAAGATGTCACATCAACTGTAATAGAAAAGGGATAAGAAAGAATTCCACAGAGAGGATAAAGCATTGTTACAGAAATGAAATCCAGTAATCAGTAGACTGGCTGCTGGAAAGCCTCAAAGTAGTGAAGCAGAAAATATATGTATGAGAATATAGAAGGCCGACGAAAAACATTGAGAAAGAACAGCTGTGAGGGGTATGGGAAGGCCACAGCCCTGGATCTAAGCTGTGGATAAGGCTAGCAAAGGAGACCGAAATATACAGAGCAAAAGCAGAAAACTGGAGAGTATTGAACAAATGTTTTTCTGAAAGAAAATTCTGTCTAAAAATTGAGAGTATAGGCTTGCACACGCCTGTAATCCCAATACTTTGGGAGGCAGAGCGAGGAGGATCACTTGAAACCAGGAGTTTGGAAATAGCCTGGGAAACACAGTGAGATCCCACCTCCACAAAAAGTTTTGAAAAAATTTTCCAGGTGTAGTTGCACGAGTCTGTAATCCCAGCTACTCTGGAGGCTGAGTCTGAAGATCACTTGAGCCCATGAGTTTGAGGCTGCAGAGAGCTTTGATTACACCACTGCACTCCAGCCTGGGACACAGTCAGAATCTGTCTCTAAAAATAAATAAGTAATAAATAAAAACAGAGAGTGTGAATCATATTCCAAGGAACCACAACAACACAACAATCACACTAAGCACCACCACAACTACAACACAGAGATAAACTTGAACTGGAGACATTTTCAAACTTCCTGAATAATGTTTGCATCCTAAGCCAAATTAGATTATTCACAAGGAAGAGAAAGCAGGTTACCACAAACTTAACAATACTAAACCCCAACAATAATGAAGGAGCACTCAAAGACCTTTAAAAGAAAAGAATTATAGGCTGGGTGCAGTGGCTCACGCCTATAATCCCAGCACTTAGGGAGGCCCAGGTGGGTGAATCATCTGAGGTCAGGAGTTTGAAACTAGCCTGGCCAACATGTTGAAACCAAATCTCTATTAAAATACAAAAATTAGGCGGGCCTGGTGGTGGGTGCCTGGTGGGGGCCTGTAATCTGAGCTATGCTGGAGGCTGGGACACAAAAACCCAGAAGGCAGAGGTTACAGTGCACTGAGATCACACCAAGGCACTCCAGCTTGGGAGACAGAGCGAGACTCCATCTCAGGAAAAAAAAAAAGGTTGTAGCCCAAGAATTTTATATTAAACCCAGTTGTTGATGTGTGTTAAGATATTCTCAGATTTGTATGAAAATGTGTGAAAGATATTCTCAGATTTATAATACTAAGAGGATCGATGCTTGAAGTAAACTTCCTGAAAAAAACATAACAATGACATTTGGGAAAGATTATGCTAAAACAAATACATATTAATTAAAAATAAGAAACAGAAAATGAGTTCAGTATGGCTGTGTGTAAGCACTAGAGACAGTTAAATACACAGGCAAGATAAGTGTTTCTAATATTGTTATAAAACCAATAATATTTTTAAAATTGAAAATAAAAGTTGTAAAATAATGTGAGGAGCATATTTATAACCACCATATATTAAAATTAATAAAGAACAAAGGAGAGATAACATTTAATATCTTATATTTCTTAAAAAAGGTATTATTCCATTTGCAACTGATTTTAGCTGTTAGAGATAAGCTCACAAAGAACTTAAAGGCCATCGCTAAAGAGAATAAGAGTAAGATATCCACCTTCCAAGCAGTTGAGTGAATAACATCAAAAACAAAGACACGATGGTATTTGCAAAAGAATAACTCAATAGTAGGTCCATTTATTAAACACCATTTATTAAACAGGGAATCCTTTCCCCATTGCTTGTTTTTGTCAGGTTTGTCAAAGATCGGATGGTTGTAGATATGTTGTGTTGCCTTCAAGGCCTCTGTTCTGTTCCATTGGTCTATATCTCTGTTTTGGTACCAGTGCCATGCTGTTTTGATTGCTGTAGACTTGTAGTATAGTTTGAAGTCTAGTAGTGTGATACCTACTGCTTTGTTCTTTTTGCTTAGAATCGACTTGGCTAAGGGGGCTCTCTTTTGATTCCATATGAAGTTTAACGTGTTTTTTTCCAGTTCTTTGAAGAAGGTCATTGGTAGCTTGATGGGGATAGCGTTGAATCTGTAAATTACTTTGGGCAGTATGGCCATTTTCACGATATTGATTCTTCCTAACCATGAACATGGAATGTTTCTACATCTGTTTGTGTCTTCTCTTATTTTGTTGAACAGTGGTTTGTAGTTCTTCTTGAAGAGGTCCTTTACGTTCCTTGTTAGTTGTATTCCTAGGTACCTTCTGCACAGCAAAAGAAACAGTCATTAGAGTAAATCGGCAACCAACAGATTGGGAAAAAATTTTTGCAGTTTACTCACCTGACAAAGGGCTGATATCCAGAATTTACAAAGAACTAAAACAGATTTACAAGAAAAAAACAAGCCCATTCAAAAGTGGGCAAAGGATATGAACAGACACTTTACAAAAGAAGACATACATGAGGCCAGCAAACATATGAAAAAATGCTCATCATCACTGGTCATCAGAGAAATGCAAATCAAAACTACATTGAGATACCATCTCACACCAGTTAGAATGGCGATCATTAAAAAATCTGGAGATAACAGATGCTGGAGAGGATGTGGAGAAATAGGAACACTTTTACACTGTTGGTGGGAGTGTAAATTAATTCAACCATTGTGGAAGACACTGTGGCGATTCCTTAGGGACCTAGAAATAGAAATCCCATTTGACCCAGCAATCCCATTACTGGGTATATATCCAAAGGATTATAAATTGTTCTACTGTAAGGACACATGCACATGAATGTTCATTGCAACACAGTTTACAATAGCAAAGACCTGGAACCAACCCAAATGCCCATGGATGATAGACTGGACAGGGAAAATGAGGCACATATACACCATGGAATATTACACAGCCATCAAAAACGATGAGTTCATGTCCTTTGTAGGCACATGGATGAACCTGGAAGCCAACATTCTCAGCAAACTGACACAGGAGCAGAAAATCAAACACCGCATGTTCTCACTCATAGGCGGGTGTTCAACAATGAGAACCCATGGACACAGGGAGGGGAGCACTACACACTGGGGTCTGTTGGGGGGAAATAGGGGAGGGACAGTGGTGTGTGGGGGTTGGGGGCAATGGCATGGGGAGAAATGCCAGATATAGGTGAGGGGGAGGAAGGCAGCAAATCACACTGCCACGTGTATACCTATGCAACAATCTTGCATGTTCTTTACATGTACCCCAAAACCTAAAATGCAATAAAAAATTTAAAAAAATTAAAAGAATAAGTAGGCCCACAGGAGAACCCCCACAAAACAAAATGACAGAATTAAGACTCAACCTTAATGTTGTGAAATAAATATAAATAGGCTAACTGTACCAATAAAAAGGCTCTCAGAATAATTAAAAATTAAAACACAGTAACATATATTGAGTAAAGTTTTCACCCCTAACAAAATCACAGCAAAAGATAGGGCATCGTGTTCCATATTTCTGGAAGGAGAAGAAACTGAATAATTGGGAACAGCCCCAGTGACCACTGCACATGACAGTAAATGTGATACAAACACAAGCAAAAAGCTTATGTGGCAAAAATCAGCAGGACTCAAAAGCATAACTCAAAAGCATTTAAAGAACATTGGCACTGATAAAAAGTGAAATCCACTATGATAGCCGAGCACTGAAAATTAAAAACTGTTGAAAGTAAATCCAGGAAGTAACATAACATCAGTACATTACAATAATTTATCTCAGACAAAATAACCAAAAATAGGGCTACAGGGCACATGGGTAATGTGAAGATAGCTTCCACGTACATACAAAAAGCCTTGGAGCATAGAGCCAAACCCTTCATAAACGTTCATCTTGTTCTTGGTTACAGAGAAAAATCTTAGCAAATATTAGGTTATACTTACTTTCCACAATGCAGTGAAAATTGAAAATTGGCTCATGCCTGTAATCCCAACACTTTGGGAGGCCGAAGCAGGCAGATCATTTGAGGTCAGGAGTTCAAGACCAGCCTGGCCAACATAGTGAAACCCTGTCTCTACTAAAAATACAAAGATTAGCCAGACATGGTGGCACACACCTATAGTCCCACCTACTTGGGAGGTAAAGCAGGAGAAGTGCTTGAATCTGGGAGGTGAAGGTTGCAGTGAGCTGAGATCGCACCACTGCACTCCAACCTGGGTGACAGGGAAAGATTCCATCTCAAAAAAAAAAAAAATTATCAGATTGTGCAA
>NW_016108149.1:50331-51516 GCF_001604975.1 Cebus imitator
CCCAGTGACTCAGAAATTAAATTATAAGATCCTTTTCTATAAAATTTATAAAGTAGCACAGGGCATTTTAAAAATATAATAAATTATTATAACAAAACCATCAAAACCATCAAAACCATCTATCAAAATTTGAGAGATATTACTGAGGCTTTTATCAGGGTATAAATTCCCATCCTTGTTACCTTAATTATTAAATAATAAGGAATTAAAATAAAATAATCTATTGAAGTAGCTAGAAATGATAATAAATATGCAATAAAAGCCCTACAAAACATCAGTTCCCTAAGCTACACTCCCATGTTTACAACAGCATTATTCTCAAAAGCTAAGATATGGAACCTATCCAAGTGTCCATCAATGAATGAATGGGTTTTTAAAAAGTGGCACATTTACACAGTGGAATTTTATTCAGCCACAAAAGGAAGGAAGTCCTTTTACTTGCAACAACATGGGTTGATTTGGAGGACATTATTTAAGTGAAAGAAGCCAAGTGCAGAAAGACAAATATCACATGTTCTCACTGATTTATGGGAGCTTAAATAAACATATTGAACTCTTGGAGAAAGAGAATAGAGTGATGGTTACGGGGGTTGAGATGGGGAGTGAGAGTAGGGGATAAGAGGAGAAGGCTAATGGGTAGAAAATACAATTACTTAGAAGAAATACAATCTAGTGTTCAGGAGCATACAGGTTGATTATTGTTAACAGTAATTTATTGGCTGGGGATGGTGGCTCACGCTTGTAATTTCAGCACTTTGGGAGGCTGAGGTAGGTGGATCACCTCAGGTCAGGAGTTTGAGACCAGCCTGGCCAACATGGTGAAACCCCATCTCTACTAAAAATATGAAAATTAGCCGAGTGTGGTGGCACATAGTCCCAGGTACTGGGGAGGCTGAAGTAAAAGAATTGCTTGAACCCAGAGGTGGAGGATGCAGTGAGCAGACATTGTGCTACTGCACTCTAGCCTAGCTGACAGAGTGAGCCTCCGTCTCAAAAAAAAAAAAAAAAAAAAAAAAAAGGGTGAAAAGGAAAACTTTGCTGGGCACGGTGACTCACACTTGTAATCCCTGCACTTTGGGAGGCCAAGAAGGGCAGATTGAGAGGTCAGGAATTTGAGACTAGCCTGACCAACATGGTGAAACCCATTTCTACTAAAAATACAAAAATTAGCTGGGCCTGGTGGCA
>NW_016108149.1:54152-55535 GCF_001604975.1 Cebus imitator
ATGTTTACAAGTCTAACTCAAGAAAGGCTTTCGGAGAAAGAAAAACACCACAATCTAAACTTTAAAAGGTTCAGCCTGGCGTGGTGGCTCATGCCTGTAATCCCAGCATTTTGGGAGGCTGAGGCAGGTGGATCACGAGGTCAGGAGATCCAGACCATCCTGGCTAACACAGTGAAACCCTGTCTCTATTAAAAATACAAAAAATTATCCGGGCATGGTGGTGGTGCCTGTAATCCCAGCTACTTGGGAGGCTGAGACAGAGAATCGCTTGAACCCAGGAGGCAGAGGTTGCAGTGAACTGAGATGGGCCACTGCACTCCAGCCTGGTGACAGAGCAAAAAAAAAAAAAAAAAAGGTTCACCTGAGGAAAATTGACTCAGAAAATTACTCTGAAACATATTCTATTAAAATAAATTGATTTTAAAGATAAAGATAAACTCTTATA
Organism: Cebus imitator; assembly: GCF_001604975.1. Taxonomy (NCBI): domain Eukaryota; kingdom Metazoa; phylum Chordata; class Mammalia; order Primates; family Cebidae; genus Cebus; species Cebus imitator. Next base: position 54,598 of record NW_016108149.1, read on the forward strand.
GGCCTCATGGCAAAAGTGGCAAATAACTTACAATGGAGAGATAATCAGATTAGCAGCAGGCTTTTCAAAACCAATATACAAAACAAGAGAACAAACAAGGAAATTCAATGAATATCAAGGATAAAGAGAAGAATTTTCAACACACAGGCACTTTAGAAATTCTGCTTTCATCAGTCTTCCTAAACAAACACATCTTAAATAAGTTTCATTCAAATTTAATAATAATAATACTCATGTAAGGTAGGTAGAATATTCCTCATTCTATAAAAAAACAAACAATGTGAAAATGATTAAATGAAAAGACTAAATTCAATGCAGCATCAGTAACAGAACTACAATTTAAGCCAGATCCTCAATTATCAGGGTAATTATATTCAGATATTTAATTTTCTGGCCAATGTACTTTCCATTAAGCCATAGCTTTCTCCTTGTTTAATCAAGGTCAAGGCACAGACTGACTCCAAACACACATCAAAGTCCATAATTGCCACACACTCAAATATCTGGTACAGTCTGTAATCAGACAGAAGATGATAGAAAGAAGGACAAGTCATTAACATGGATGAGCCATGAGTGTGTTTTTCTCAGTTACAGTGTATACACTTAATCCCCCCTGCTTGCTTGCAAATAGGCTAATTATCACAACCCTCACTAGTTAAAGGGAGAAGATCTAAAGTATTTATAAAAATGGAATATTAGGCCAGGAGCGGAGGCATAAGTGGCACCTAAAATCACAGCACATTGGGAGGCAGAAGCAGGTGCATCACCTGATGTCAGGAGTTCATGACCAGTCTGGCCAACATGGCGAAACCCTGTCTCTACTAAAAGTACAAAAGACTAGCCAAGCATGGTGGTGGGCACCTGTAATCCCAGCTACTCAGGAGGCTGCAGCAGGAGAATCACTTGAACCTGAGAGGTGGAGGTTGCAGTGAGCTGAG
>NW_016108149.1:56232-60495 GCF_001604975.1 Cebus imitator
CCCTTCTTGAGCACTGCACAGCCTTATTTAGTGGCTGTCTGTGCTAATGTGCAAACATCTTTAAAAAATTCTCTTTAAACCAAATAAGCTTTGTTATTATTAAAGTAATACAAAATGATTCCTTTTTCTTTTTTGTTTTTTTTTGTAGAGACAGGGTTCCACTATGTTGCCCAAGCTGGTCTTAAATTCCTGGGCTCAAATGATTCTCCCACTTTGATTTCCCCAAGAGCTGGGATTACAGGCATGAACCACTGTGCTCAGCCCAAATGGTGTCTAATGCCTCTACTAACAAAGCTCTACCAAAACATTAATCTAGGTGGAAAGTATTACATAGAATTTTTTAAATGCTAAATAAAATTTCCCATAAATATTTATTCAAGTATCAATAGATTATAAATATCTATTTTAAAATATCTTAATAATGTGTTTACAGTTTGGTAGTTAATTCCTCTCAGCGTAGCTAAGGAAAAGAAAAAAAAAGGCTGGGCATGGTGGCTCAGGGTTGTAATCCCAGCACTTTGGGAGGCCAAGGTGGGCGGATCATGAGGTCAGAAGTTTGAGAACAGCCTCACTAACATGGTGAAACCCCATCTCTACTAAAAATGCAAAAAATTAACTGAGTGTGGTGGCATGAGCCTATAATCCCAGCTACTTGGGAGATTGAGGCAGGGGAATTGCTTGAACCAGGGAGGTGGAGGTTGCAGTGAACCACTGCACTCCAGCCTGGACAAGAGAGTGAGATTCCATCTCAGAAAACAAAAAGTTTTAAAAAAAGAATTTGGTAGTTAATATTATTTATGTTCTTTTTATTCCTGATGAATCTAAGCACTGGCACATTAGAACAATGTTCTTCAATATTTCAGATGCATAAGATAACCTGGGGATTTTGTTAAAATCCAGTTTCTGATTCACTAGATCCCAGATTCTCCATATCTGGGTCCCAGGTGATTTGGATGCTGCTAGTCCATTGACCATATTTTGAGTAGCATGGTATTAGAGCACTTGTAAATGCAAATGCTATATCGATGAGAAGTAATCTAAGTGTGTGAATAATAAATGATGAGCTTCAGTAGCAATTAAATCTCATCCAGAAACACTCTATAGTAATAACAATACAATGCTCAACTGGTAGAAGTTAACATTTCTTCCTTGCAATGCAACCTGAATTGATTTCCTATCCTGAACAATTTAAAAGTAAAGACTAATGTTACGCCTTCAATAGCATGATCTCACCTATTTTTTTGTCTGTGTGAGCACATAAAATACTTAATATTTATTTTAGCCTTTCAATATTGGCTTTAATTCCTTCCAAAAGTAATAGTGGGCTTGTCCATAGTAAAGTTTTTAATATGGAGAATAGGTAAACATCACACACACACACACACACACACACACACATACACACTCACACACACACAGACACACACACACACACAGACACACACACACACACACAAAAGGCTGGCACATATTTCTGTTCCCAATGCCTAGCCTAGTGGCCAGTTATAAACATCAAACAATTTCTTAAGCAACATATTTTATTCAATTGTATAATAAACTTGAACACCTGGTACTGAAGCTGTGTGTAAATTTTGGCAACATAATTACTTTCAGGAAACTGTGTTCTTCTCAAGGGTAAATGGGATATTCCATGTTAAAGCACCTAATATCATATCTAGAACATTCTGTTTCTCAGTCACATTTAGCCAACTGCCTGTAATGTAATAGATAATAAATAAATGTTATTTTTGAATGAATAAAAGAATCAATCTGTGAATCATTCCTAAAGCAATAAATAAAAATAAAATGATACAGACTACCAGGACATTTACGTTCTCTATCTTAAAAAATATCTATACTAAGTAACTTCTATGATGGGATTATTGAAAAATGCAGAAACAGAATAGTTTTGAGTCTTTCCAAATCCTCCTATAAAAACAGGATAGCTGGGGAGCCATGGTGTCTGTGCAGAGTGGGAAGCGGGCATGGGGGTGGGCTGTGGCTGCTGGCAGTGGCCCTCACATGCTGCTGGTGGCCACAGGGCAGCCACAGTAACACCCTGCTGGGCAGCTTCAGCAGCACCACGGCCCAAGATGCTCAGGGCCAGTGCATCTGCCACTTCGAGTTCCATGGTGACCATGCTCTTCTGTGTGTCAGAATCAACAACACAGCTGTAGCTGTTGAAAAAGAAGCTAAGCTCTACCTGTTCCAAGCTCAGGAATGGCTAAAGCCACAGCAAAGCATTCATGGTTATAGCTGTAGTAAAAAATTATCCAAAGCTCAGTTGACAATAACCATGAACCAGACTAAACATAATCTGACAGTGTCCCAGATTCCATCTCTGCAAACATGGCATGTGTTTTATGCAGACAAGCATACATGCCAAGACGACAAGGACAACACTCAGGTGGATGATATCCCATTTGAAATGGTGTTACTAAACACAGATGCTGAAGGGAATCCATTTGATAATTTTAGTGCGGGAGAATCTGGGTTACATGAATTCTTTTTCCTCCTAGTCCTAGTGTACTTTGTGATTGCTTGCATTTATCCTCAATCATTGTGACAGGCTATTAAGAAAGGAAGATCCATGCACATGATTTTAAAGGTTTTGTCAACTGCATTGCAGTTACAGCTGGTTCAACTTTAGCTAATTACATTCATTTCTCCAGTTACTCCAGAGATGGAATAGCAGTACCATTTATGGGAAATTTGGCAGAATTTTTTGATATCACTTCTCAAATTCAGATGTCATACCTACTTTTGAGTCTATGCATGGGTTGGACAATAGTCAGAATGAAGAAGTCTCAAAGCAGACCTCTCCTGTAGGATTCTGCCCCTGCATCCACTGGAATTGCAGTATTCATTGTCATGACACAGAGTATTTTGCTACTTTAGGAACAGTTTGAAGATACCAGTCATCATAGCTACCATTCACACCACAACTCAGCAGGGATTCTCCTAATCATTCTAAGAATTTGCCTAGCATTGTCACTAGGCTGTGGTCTCTATCAAATCATCACAGTGGAGAGAAGTACACTCAAAAGGGAGTTCCACATCACATTTGCCAAAGGTTGTATCTTGTGTTTTTTTAATGCCATCCAGTTCTTGCATGCATTTCTGTCATTTTTAGTAACTATGAAGAGATAAGGTTATTACAACAGGTGTTATCCTTTGCCAGCCTGTTTCCCTGGTTATTCTCTACACACTCTTTCTATCTCACAGTCTATACTGGGAAGCTTCTTCACTTTCCTCAGCAACACTACCACTGAAAATATCATCTGGACACAAAAGTCACCCTCATTTCTGATACTTGACTTTCGTTGAGAGGAAAAGTGAATTGATTAAAAGAGTGCAATAAGTATCCAAATACAGTGAATTTTCTTCATACATTTAGTGTGAAAACTTGAACAGCCAAAGCAGAGCATGTTATTTATATAACTGCATTTAAGCAGCACCAAAACTGAAAAAAAGGTAATAAATAAAATGTTTTGCAATGTACTTAAACAAGCTTTGAAGAAAGTGTTGTTATAAAATGATTGAAGCAATTTGTATATCGAAATAAATGTGAAAAATAACTATATGATATTTTGGTAAAATATTCACCACTTACAATGCCTCATCTTAATAGCTAACTCAGGTTTACTAGTCTTATAAAAACTAATCAGTTAAATGATTACTTGCTTATACATATGTAAACTAGTCCAATTATGAAATCAGTGTGATACCCTGATTTTTAAAAGTGCTGCTTTTTATGAATTAAGGAAAATACATTTCATATTTGAATTTCAGATCTGGACCAAGCAAACCTAATAGACATATACAGAACTCTCTTCCCCAAATCCACAGAATATACATTCTTCTCAGCACCACATCACACCTACTCTAAAATTGACCACATAATTGGAAGTAAATCGCACCTCAGCAAATACAAAAGAATGGAAATCATAACAAACAGTCTCTCAGACCACAGTGCAATCAAATTAGAACTCAGGATTAAGAAACTAACTCAGAACTGCACAACTTCATGGAAACTGAACAACTGGCTCTTGAATGTTGACTGGATAAACAATGAAATGAAGGCAGATATAAATATGTTCTTCAAAAAAAAAGGAAAGGAAGACACAATGTACCAGAATCTCTAGGACACACTTAAAGCAGTGTCTAGAGGAAAATTTATAGCAATAAATGCCCACATGAGAAGAGAGGAAAGATCTAAAATCAACACCCTATCATCAAAATTAAAAGAGCTAGAGGAGCAAG
>NW_016108149.1:60698-74776 GCF_001604975.1 Cebus imitator
ATATCACCACCAATTCCACAGAAATACAAACTACCATCAGAGATTACTACAAACAACTCTATACACATAAACTAGTAAATCTTGAAGAAATGGATAAATTCCTGGACACTTGCATCCTCCCAAGCCTAAACCAGGAAGAAGTCGAAACCCTGAAAAGACCAATAAGGGCTGAAGTTGAGGCAGCAATTAATAGCTTACCAACCAAAAAAGCCCAAGTCCAGATTGCTTCATAGCTGAATTCTACCAGACATACAAAGAGGAGCTGGTACAGCTCCTTCTTAAACTATTACAAACAATCCAAAAAGAGGGAAACCTTTCCAAATCATTTTATGAGACCAACATCATCCCAATACAAAAACCCGGCAGAGGCTCAACAAGAAAAGAAAACTTCAGACCAATATCCATGATGAACACAGATGCAAAAATATTCAACAAAATACTGGCAAACCGATTGCAACAGCACATCAAAAAGCTTATCCATCATGATCAAGTAGGCTTCATTCTGGGGATGCAAGGCTGGTTCAAAATACACAAGTCTATAAAGGTAATCCACCACACAAACAGAACCAAAGACAAAAACCACATGGATATCTCAATACAAGCAGAGAAGCCTTTTGACAAAGTTGAACAGCCCTTTATGCTAAAAACTTTCAATAAACTAGGTATTGATGGGATGTATCTCAAAATAATAAAAGCTATTTATGACAAACCCACAACCAATAACATACTGAATGGGCAAAAATTGGAAGCATTCCCTTTGAAATCTGGCATTAGACAAGGATGCCCTCTTTCACCATTCCTATTCAATATAGTATTGGAAGTTCTAGCTAGAGCAATCAGGCAAGAAAAAGAAATAAATGGTATTCAATCAGGAAAGGAGGAAGTCAAATTGTCTCTATTTGCAGACGACATGATTGTATATTTAGAAGACCCCATTGTCTCAGCCCAAAGTCTCCTGAAACTGATAAGCAACTTCAGCAAAGTCTCAGCATTCAAAATCTATGTGTAGAAATCACACGCATTCCTATACATCAATAACAGATTTAAAGAGAGCCAAATCAAAAATGAACTGTCATTCACAATTGCTACCTCAAGAGAATAAAATACCTAGGAATACAACTAGCAAAAAATGTAAAGGACCTTTTCAAGGAGAACTACAAACCACGGCTCAATGAAACAAGGGAGGATACAAACAGATGGAAAAACATTCCATGCTTATGATTAGGAAGAATCAATATCATGAAAATGGTCACACTGCCCAAAGTAATTTATAGATTCAACACTATTCCCATCAAGCTACCAATGACCTTCTGCACAGAACTGGAAAAAAAAAACCCTAAACTTCATATGGAACCAAAAGAGAGCCCGCAGAGCCAAGACAATCCCAAGCAAAAAGAACAAAGCTGGAGGCATCACGCTACCTGACATTGAACTATGCTACAAGGCTACAGTAATCAAAACAGCATGGTACTGGTACCAAAACAGAGATATAGACCAATGGAACACAACAGAGGCATTGGAGGCAATGCCACACATCTACAATCATCTGATCTTTGACAAACCTGACAAAAAACAAGCAATGGGGAAAGGATCCCCTGTTTAACAAATGGTTTTGGGAAAATTGGCTAGCAGTGTGCAGAAAGCAGAAACTGGACTCCTGGCTGACATCTCACACCAAAATTAACTGCAGATGAATTAAAGACCTAAACATAAGAACCTACGCCATGAAAACCCTAGAAGAAAACCTAGGCAAAACCATTCAGGACATAGGTATAGGCAAGGAATTCACGACTAAAACACCAAAAGCACTAGCAATAAAAGCCAAAATAGAGAAACGGGACCTAATTAAACTTCGGAGCTTCTGTACAGTAAAAGAAACAATCATTAGAATGAACTGGCAACCAACAGAATGGGAAAAAATTGTTGAAATCTACCCATCTGACAAAGGGCTAATATCCAGAATCTACAAAGAACTAAAACAGATTTATGAGAAAAAACAAACAAACCCATCCAAAAGTTGGTGAAGGAAATGAACAGACACTTTTCAAAAGAAGACAAATATACAGCCAACAACATATGAAAAAATGCTCATCATCATTGGTCATTAGAGAAATGCAAAATAAGAATACAACAATAAAAATATAAAATTTAAAAACTGAAAAACAAAAAAAGAAAGGAGTGTAAGGGAAGTCTTCATGGAAGGCACAGTCTTATGAGACCGTGAAGTCACCGAAAGTCTTTACGGAAGAATTCTTCACAGAACTGGTGATTTTTTTGCTGGGTCTTAGAGTTTACTGGTCATGTAGAATAGAAAGCATTTTCTGAATAGGAGAAAACTTGTGCTCGAAGTTGAGGCTATAATCAGTGGAGACATGTGAAGATAGCTTAGCAGAGGAGTAACATTTTAGTAGATAACTGATACCGGTAGAGATGATGAACTCCTAAAGGTTAGTAGAAATAGCAGACAGTTTAGTTAGAAGATTGTTCAACAATATGGGAGGAAAATTATAAATGTGTAACCTAAAGCTGTGGCACATAAGAGCCCTGATTAGAAGAGAAATATTCTATAACAGGACCTACAAAATTTAGTGACTTATAGTTTGAGGTGTGGGATTAAGAAAGCTCTATATTACATTTAGATTTTTAGCTTAAGAGATAAATTAGATGATGATATCATTAATCACAAATAAAAATACAGAAGAAAGCAGAAGTATATGGAATTGAGTCTAAAATCAATTCAGGTTTGTTGTGCAGCCCATTAGAAATAAGGTTATGAAACTCAGTGATAGAAATCAGACCAAATTTTGGAGTTTTCATTAGAGAGCATTTAAACTAAAATAATGAGTTAATCCAGGTAGAGTGATTAGAGAGTAGACAAATGTGACTTCTATTACAAACAACCAACATTTATGGAGTGAAATGAGAAAACAGATCAATGAAGAAAACTGAACAGGAGTGACCAGTTTGGCCTGGCATTCTGAACAGGAGAAATTTTAAAGAAATAGGAAGTGATTTCTATTTCAAATGGCTATCTTGGCCAGTGTTATCTTAGGCTTATATTAATGGCCCCTGTTTCAGAAAGACCTGGAACTCGCATGTGAAAAAGAAAAGTTCTACTGGCAGGAGAAAGCATAAAGAAAATAAGTCAGTGGCTTTCTTTGTGATATTCTGGGGCAAAAAGAAAGAAAGAAAGAAAAGAATGCTCAATCTAAAAAGAATTCCTGCAGTGTGTCTATCTCTAACCTGTGGAGAGGAATCAATTTTCATCTACTTGCTTTTCATGACTACAATTTAGCTTTATAGTTACCATTTTCCTTTTCTTGCTATGAGTCATTCATGCATTGTGCTCTCCAGTGGACATTTATGTTTCAGAGGGCTTATCCTGTTCTTGAGTGGAAAAAGCTTGTGGGTGGTGAATGACAAGGGTGAAAATGCAGGAAAAGGTATACACTTTCATCACATGTGTTGTGCCAAATCTTCTGAAGCCTTTCTGTCAGTTCATCAAAATCGTTTTCTGACCTGTTTTGTAGCCATGCTGGTGAGTCGTTGTGATATCTCTGGGGGAGAAAAGCATTCTGGACTTTGATGTTTTTCTCCTTTGTGCACTGGTTTCTTCCCATCTTCCCTGAGTGGACGTCCTTTTTGTTAAAATTGGGGTTATTCCTCCTGTATGAGGCATTTTTTAAAAATGCAGGTGTCCCAGTTTCCTCACTTCCTGGAAGAAAACAAGATTGTGGTCAGCTAAGCTAAAGGAGAACGTGCATGGAAGGAGAAGGGCAGACAGTGAACTCTCTAGAATCTGCTTTGTTTCATGAGAACTCATCTCCTTCTGTTTTCTTTTTCTTACTGATATGCAAATGATGTTTACCATGGTTGTGACCAAAACCTCAGGCAAGTCCTACAATCAGGATTGTTGCTATGCTGCTTTGCAAAAAATTGAAAAAAAAATTCATACCAAAACAGACATTTTTGTTTTTTGGGTTTTTTTTTTTTTTTTTTGTGGCAGAATTTTGCTGTGTCACCTAGGCTGGAATGCAGTGGCATGATCTCAGCTCACCACAACCTCCATCTCCCAGGTTCAATCCATTCTCCTTCCTCAGCTTTTGAATAGCTGGGATTATAGGCACATGGTACTGTGCCCAGCTAATTTTTGTATTTTAAGTAGAGATGAGGATTTCATTAAGTTGGCCATGCTTGTCTTGAACTCCTGACCTCATGATCCACCTGCCTTGGCTTCCCAAAGTGCTGGGATTACAGCTGTGAGCCACTGTGCCTGGCACTTTTCTTTTTTAATGTTAGCAAGAAGCGGGTCTTGCAAAGTAGCTTTGTTACTTGTAACAGACGTATACGTAGAACCTCTGTAAAACCTAGAATGGCTTTTTCCAAAGACTTACCTACTTCAAGGTAGAACTGTTGGAACTTCCAACAGTGGAAAAAACAACTACATAGCCTAATTAGGGGAGAGGGGTCTGTATTCTTCCTCTCTGAAACTCTATACTTCCATGGGGCCGTACATGTGGGTAAAAGGACAAGGTCTGTCATCTCTTTAGGGACCTGTTTTCTATGCCCCAATCCTGTACCCATCTTATCTTTTGGTTTTTAAGTTTTTTTGAATGTACTTAAAAAAGAAACAACAAAAAACTAAGGTTGTAGAATTATAAAATTGCTTCAACCTTAGAAACTTGAGTAGGATCCCTTCAAATGGACTTATGTTAGTCCTTAGGGAGTCAATGTATGTGTTGCTGCTTATTTAAATACAGTTCAGTTGGATCCCTGAGAGTGCCAATGTTTTCCCCATGCCTCTTAGATGCCTTCCTCTTCCTGAACCCCAGAAGAGGTGGGCACCTGAGCAGGAAATCTCAGGCAACTTAAATTACTTTGCTAGTGCCTACTCTATTGAAGAACTGGGTTTTCATTCTCGAGAAGAAACTCGTGGAAGGGCGTATTTCCTATCACAGGTTCACATGCTGATTTTTTGTTGGTGAATTTCCTTGGTGCGACTTCTGCCAAGCAATTATGAAGATTTTTTGTTTGTTTGTTTTCTTGCTGAATATTTCATGAAGGCTACAAAGATAGCACAGGTAAGTCCTGGGTGTGAAAGCTTTAATTTATCTACCTCATTTATTTTTTATGTTTGGTAACCATGGTGTATATTTTCCTATTTTAGGACTGTGGAAGTATTCCCAGGCCCTATCTAAAACTGAAGAGTTGATGTATTGGTGGGGAGAGCTGAACGTTCAAGATGATTTTGTGATGCCTTTTTTTTTTGTAGTCTCCTTTTGCATGTGTGCTATTGAGCAAATGAAACATTGCTCTTGCTTTAAAAAGAAAGGAGAAAGAAAGAGGAAAACTCTAACTTCTGGGAGAAAAAGTCTTTCCCCTCTATGTGGAAGGTCCTGATGGAAATGTGGATCCAAGACTCTTAGCCAAAGTGTTGTCTCCTCATCGTTGCATCTGACTTTAGGATCCCCCCCAACACTTTTTTTTTTGCCAAGTTGTGCCTTTCCTTCTGCAATTGTAAGTGAACACAATACTAGTACCCGTTTACACTCTGAAGTGGATATTGTTACAGAAAACACACCAGTGGCTTTCTGACTGTTGAGCTAATAATACCTTGTGAATGTATGATCTACAGAGAAACAAACCCCGGTAGTTGTACCTGCTGATGTTGTCTGTTGGAAAATAAATTTTGGATTTTTTTCAAAATAAATAAATAAATAAACAAACCAATGCAGGTGTCAGTGTGTCACTTGAGACAGTCTGTCCATTGTCTGCCTGTGGAGGAGCTGCTGAGCTGCCTCCATCCCAGTCCAGCTGCCGTTTATTCTTCACCTCATTTCTGTACTGGTGGGGTTGGCCCCGCCTTCCCAATGGTGGGCTCTTTCCCTCTGCCGAGCCCTGTGTTCCCAGTGGAGGATGTGTTAACTGTGCAACTTTCCCAGGAGATGGACTCCAGTTACTGGATCTTGTGGGGGAGGAGCCTGTCTGGTCATATCCCCCTCCCTGCTTTCAACTCTACTTTTGGTGGGATGGGCAGTTTCTTTTCACAAGCTTTCTCAGTATTAATTCCAATCTCTTCACTAGTCTGCCCTAACAAGGCACCGGTCTGGCTGGAGCCACCAGCCTGGGTTGTTACACATGTCTTTGACTGTGGGTAGTTCTCAGCAAGGTGGTGTCTTCCTTGTCTGTGTGCTGCTGAGGAGTGAATTGCTGTATCTGATTCCATGCTCATGGTTAGGAAGAATCAATATTGTGAAAATGGCCATACTACCCAAAATAATTTATAGATTTAACACTATTCCCCTCAAACTACCAATGACTTTCTTCACAGAACTGGAAAAAAACACTTAAAACTTCATATGGAACCAAAAAAGAGCCCACATAGCCAAGACAATAATAAGCAAAAAGAACAAAGCTGGAGGCATCATGCTGCCAGACTTCAAGCTATACTACAAGGCTGCAGTAATCAAAACAGCATGGTACTGTTACCAAAACAGAGACATGGATGAATGGAATGGAACAGAGGCCTCTGGAGCAACACCACTCATCTATAACCATCTGACTTTTGACAAACCTGACAAAAACAAGCAATGGGGAAATGATCCCCTGTTTAATAAACGGTGTGGGGAAAATTGGTTAGCAATGTGCAGAAAGCAGAAGCTTGACCCCTTCCTGACACCTTACACCAAAATTAACTCCAGATTGATTAAGGACTTAAACATAAGAACTAACACCATAAAAACCCTAGAAGAAAACCTAGGCAAAACCAATCAGGACATGGCATAGGCAAGGACTTCATGACTAGAATGCCAAAAGCAATGACAACAAAGCAAAAATAGACAAATAGGACCTAATTAAACTTCAGAGCTTTTGTACAGCAAAAGAAACAACCATTAGAGTGATCTGGCAACCGACTTAATGGGAAAAAATTTTTGCAATCTTCCCATCTGACAAAGGGCTAATACCCAGAATCTACAAAGTACTAAACTAGATTTACAAGAAAAAAACAAACAAACCCATCCAAAAATGGCTGAAGGATATAAACAGACACTTTAAAAAAAAGATATATATGAACCCAACAAACATATGAAAAAATGCTCATCCTCACTGGTCATTAGAGAAATGCAAATCAAAACCACATTGAGATACCATCTCAAACCTGTTAGAATGGCGATCATTAAAAAATCGGGAAACAACTGATGCTGAAGAGGATGTGGAGAAATAGGAACACTTTTACACTGTTGGTGGGAGTGTAAATTAGTTCAACCATTGTGGAAGACAGTGTGGTGATTCCTCAAGGATCTAGAAATAGAAATTCCATGACCGAGCAATCCCATTACTGGGTATATACCCAAAGGACTATAACTCATTCTGTTATAAAGACACGTGCACAGGCATGGTCATCATGGCACTGTTTGCAATAGCAAAGACCTGGAACCAACCCAAATGTCCATCAATGATAGACTGGACAAAGAAAATGTGGCACATATACATCATGGAATACTATGCAGCCACAAAAAATGATAAGTTGCATAGATGCAACTCCTTAAGGTGTACAAAGAGACAGCAGAGTGGTTTGACAGATACGTTTCTTCTGTGTCCTAGGTGCAGTCTTACTGCTATTTTTTATATGCCTCTACTTGGTGGAAAATATCTGCTTTTAGATTCTCCACAAAATGGATTTCTGAACTGCTGCATACACACATCAGTTTAGCTCAGTAAGTTCAATGCACACATTGACAACCATTGTGTTAAACAGCTCTGTTTTCATTTTAGATCCAGATATTTCTCGTTACAACATTACTCCCATTCACTCTGGAATGTCCAAACGCAGATCCTAGAAAAAACTTGTTTCTAACTCAATGAATCTAAACATAGATGCAACTCACTAAGGTGAAAGAACACTCAGCAGAGCAGTTTGAAAAATATGCTTCTTATGTGATTTAGACGCAGTCTTACTGCTATTTCTTATATACCTGGATTGGGCTGTAAATATCTGTTGTAGATTCCCCACAGAAAGTGTTTCTGAACTGCTACATACACACTTCTTTTTAATTTTGTATTTTGAATGGACACATTGACAACCATTCTGTTAGATAGCTCCGTTTTCGTTTTAGTGCCAGATATTTCTGATTACAGCATATACTCCCATTCACTCTGGAATGTCCAAAGGTAGCTCCTAGAAGAAAAGTGTTTCTAAATCCCTAAATCTAAAAATAGATGCAATTCCCTAGGGTGAAGAAACATACTGCAGAACAGTTTGAAAAACAAGTTTCTTCTGTGTTTTAGACACAGTCTTACTGCTATTTTTTATTTGTCTGGATTTGGCTGTAAATATCTGTTTTTAGATTCCCCACTGAAAGGTTTCTGAACTGCTGCATATACACATTATTTAAACTCTCTAAATTGAATGCATACATTCACAACTATTCAGTCAGATAGCTCCATTTTTGTTTTAGAGCCAGATATTTCTCATTACAGCATATACTCCCATTCACACTGGAATGTTTAAGCACAGCTACTAGAAGGAAAGTGTTTCTAACTCGCTGGGTCTAAACATAGATGCAACTCGATAAGATGAATGCACACATAATAGTGTAGTTAGAAAGATACGTTTCTTCTGTGCTTTAGACGCACTCTTACTGCTATTTCTTATATTCCTGGATTTGACTGGAAATATCTGTTTTTAGATTATCCACAGAAAGGGTTTCTGAACTGCTGCATACACATATCAGTTTAACTCTGTAAATTAAGTGCACACATTCACAACCAGTCTTTTAGATAGCTCCATTTTTATTAGAGCCAGATATATGTCATTACAGGATATACTCCCACTCACTCTGGAATGTCCAAAGGCATCTCCTAGAAGAAACGTGCTTCTAATTCCCTGGATCTAAACATAGATGCAACTCCCTAGGGTGAACCAACACACAGCAGAGCAGTTTGAATGATACGTTTCTCCTTTGTTTTAGACACAGTCTTACTGATATTTATTATATGCTTGGATTTGGCTGGAAATATCTGTTTTTAGAATCCCCACAGAAAGGGTATCTGAACTGCCACATACACACATCAGTTTATGTATGTAAATTGAATACACACATTGACAACCATTATGTTAAATAGCTCCATTTTCATGTTAGAGCCAGATATTTCTCATTATACCATATACTCTCATTCACTCTGGAATGTACAAATGCAGCACCTCAAAGAAACAAGTTTCTAACTCGCTGAATCTAAACATAGATGAAAATCCCTAAGGTGAACGAACACAAAGCAGAGCAGTTGAAAGATACATTTCATCAAAGTTTAGACACAATCTTACTGCAATTTCCTATATGCCTGGATTTCGCTAGAAATATCTCTTTTTAGATACTCCACAGAAAGGATTTCCGAACTGCTGCACACACACATCAGTTTAGCTCTATAAACTGAATGCACACATTCACTACCATTCTTTAGATAGCTCCATTTTCCTTTTAGTGCCATATATTCCTCATTACAGCTTATATTTAAATTCTCTTAGGAATGTCCAAAAGCAGCTCCTAGAAGAAACGTGCTTCCAATTTGCTGAATCTAGATAGATGCAAATCCCTAAGGTGAACGTACACACAGCAGAGCAGTTTGAAATATATGTTGCTTCTGTGTTTTAGATGCAGTCTTATTGCAATTTCTTATATGCCTGGTTTTTGTTGGAAATATCTGTTTTTAGATTCCCCACAGAAAGTGTTTCTGAACTGCTGCATACACATATCAGTTTAACTTTGTAAATTGAATGAACAAATTCACAACCATTCTGTTAGATATCTCTGTTTTCGTTTTAGAGCCAGATATTACTCATTACAGCTTATACTCACATTCACTCTGGAATGTCCAAACGCAGCTCCTAGAAGAAACATGTTTCTAATTCGCTGAATCTGAATATAGATGCAACTCCCTAAGGTGAACGAACACACAGCAGAGCAGTTTGAAGGATATGTTTCTTCTGTGTTTTAGATGCAGTCTTACTGCAATTTCTTATATGCCTAGATTTACCTTGAAATAGCTCTTTTTAGATTCTCCACAGAAAGGGTTTCTGAAATGCTTCATACACATATCAGTTTAATTCTGCAAATTGAATGCACACGTTAAAAACCATTCTCTTAGATAGCTACGTTTTCATTTTACAGCCATATATTTCTCATTACAGCATATGCTCCCATTCACTCTGGAATGTCCAAATGGAGCTCCTAGAAGAAACCGGTTTCTAACTTACTGAATCTAAACATAGATGCAACTCCTTAGGGTGTACAAACAGAGAGGAGTGCAGTTTGACAGATACGTTTCTTCTGTGTTTTAGACGCAATCTTACTGCTATTTCTTATATGCCTGGATTTGGCTGGAAATATCTACTTTCAGGTTCCCCACAGAAAGGGTTTCTGAACTGCTGCATACACCCATCATTTTTTCTCTGTAAATTCAATGCACACAGTGATAACCATTCTGTTAGATAGCTCTGTTTTCATTTTAGAGCCAAATATTTCTGATTACAGCATATAATCATATTCACTCTGGAATGTCCAAACACAGCTCCTAGAAGAAACGTCTTTCTAAATCTCTGAATCTAAACATAGGTGCAACTTCCTAAGGAGAACGAACACACAGCAGTGTACTTTTAAACATACGTTTCTTCAGTGTTTTAGAAGCAGTCTTACTGCAAATTCTTATATGCCTGCATTTGGCTGTAAGTATAACTTTTTTGATACTCCACCGAAAGGGTTTCTGAACTACTGCATACACACATCAGTTTAACTCTGTAAATTAAATGCACACATTCACAACCCTTCTGTTAGATGGTTCTGTTTTCGTTTTAGAGCCAGGTGTTTCTCATTACCGCTTATAATCCGGTTCCCTCTGGAATGTCCAAACACAACTCTTAGAAAAAACGTGTTTCTAACTCGCTCATTCTAAACATAGATGCAACTCCCTAAGGTAAAGGAACACTCAGTAGAGCAGTTAGAAAGATATGTTGCTTCTGTGTTTTAGACGCAGTCTTACTGCTATTTATTATATGCCTGGATTTGGTTGGAGATATCCATTTTTAGATAATCCAAGGAAAGGGATTCTGAACTGCTGCAACACACATCAGTTAATCTGTAAATTGAATGCCCACAGTGACAACCATTCTGTTAGATAGCTCCATTTTCATTTTAGAGCCAGATATTTCTCATTACATCATATACTCCTATTCAATCTGTAATGTCCAAAGGTAGGTCCGGGAAGAAACGTGTTTCTAACTCGCTGAATCTAAACATAGAGACACGTCCTTAAGGTGTACGAGCACACAGCAATGTGCTTTGACAGATACATTTCTTCTGTGTTTTAGGTACAGTCTTACTGCTATTTCTAATATGCCTCCATTTGGCTGAAAATATCTACTTTTAGATTCTCCACAGAAAGAGTTTCTTATCTGCTGCATACACACATCAGTTTAACTCTGTAAGTTTAATGAACACATTGACAACCATTCTTTTAGATACCTCCATTTTCGTTTTAGAACCAGGTATTTCTCATTACAGCATACACTCCCATTCACTCTGGAATGTCCAAAAGCAGCTCCTAGAAGAAAAGTGTTTCTAACACACTGAATCTAAACATAGATGCAACTCTCATGAAAGAACACACAGCAGAGCAGTTTGAAAGATATGTTTCTTCTGTGTATTAGACGCAGGCTTATGTCAATTTCTTACATGCCTGGATTTGGCTGGAAATATCTGTTTTTAGATTTCGCACAGAAAGGGTTCGGAACTGCTACATACACACATCAGTTTAACTCTGTAAATTTTATTACACATAGACACATCAGTTTAACTTTGCATGTTGAATGCAAACATTGACACCCATTCGGTTAGATGGCTGTGTTTTCGTTATAGAGCCAGACAGTTCTCATTTCAGGGTATACTCCCATTCACTCTGGAATATCCAAATGCAGCTCCTAGAAGAAATGTGTTTCTAACTCGCTGAATCTAAACATAGATGCAACTCCCTAAGGTGAATGAACACACAGCAAAGCAGTTTGAAAGATACGTTTCTTTTGTGTTTTAGATGCAGTCTTACTGATATTTTTTATATGCCTGGATTTGGATGGAATATCAGTTTTTAGATTCCTTACAGAAAGGGTTTCTGAACTGCTGCATACTCACATCAGATTATCTATGTAAATTGAATGCACACATTGACAAATACTCTGTTAGATAGCTCCGTTTTCGTTTTAGAGCCAGATATTTTTTATTACAGCATATACTCCCATTCACTCTGGAACGTAAAAAAGCAGCTTCTAGAAGAAACGTGTTTCTAAATCGCTGAATATAAACATACTTGCAACACCCTAAGGTGAATGAACACACAGCAAAGCAGTTTGAAAGATATGGTTCTTCTGCATTTTAGACGCAG
The DNA here is from genome assembly GCF_001604975.1 of Cebus imitator. Lineage (NCBI taxonomy): Eukaryota > Metazoa > Chordata > Mammalia > Primates > Cebidae > Cebus > Cebus imitator. The sequence goes on from NW_016108149.1 coordinate 73,131, forward strand.
TCATCCTGCTAACACACAGCAGTTTATCTCTGTGAATTGAATGCACACATTCACAACCATTCTGTTAGATAACTCCATTTTCGTTTTAGAGCCAGGTATTTCTCATAACAGCATAAATTCCCATTCACTCGGGAATGTCCAAATGCAGTTCCTAGAAGAAATGTGTTTCTAACTCACTGAATCTAAACATAGATGCAACTCCCGAAGCTGAACGAACACACAGCAGAGCAGTTTGAAAGATAGGTTTCTTCAGTGTTTTAGATGCAGGCTTCCTCCTATTTCTTATATTCCTGGATTTGGTTGGAAACGTCTGCTGTTAGATTCTCCACAGAAAGTTTTTCTGCACTGCTGCATACACACATCAGTTTAACTCTGTAAGTTGAATGCACACATTGACAACCAGTCAGTTAGATAGGTCCGTTTTCGTTTTAGAGCCCAATATTTCTCATTACAGCATATGTTCCCATTCAATCTGAAATGTCCAAACACAGCTCCTAGAAGAAACGTGTTTCCAACATGCTGAATGTTAATATAGACGCAACTCCCTAAGGTGAACGCACATAGAGTAGAGCTATTGGAAAGATACGTTTCTTCTGTTTTTTTGACGCAGTCTTACTAATATTCCTTATATGCCTGGATTTCGCTGAAAATGTTTGTTTTCAGATTCTCCACAGAAAGGGTTTCTTAAATGGCGCATACACACCTCAGTTTAACTCTGTAAGTTGAATGCACTCATTGACAACCATTCTGTAACACAGCTCCATTTACGTTTTAGAGCCAGATATTTCTCATTACAGCATATGCTCCTATTCTCTCTGGAATGTCCAAACGCAGCTCCCAGACAAAACGTGTTTCTAACTCATTGAATCTAAACATAGATGAAAGTTGCTACGGTTACCGCACAGACAGCAGAGCAGTTTGAAAGGTATGTTTCTTTTGTGTTTTAGATGCAGTGCTACCTCTACTTTGTATATGCCTGGATTTGGCTGGAACTATCTGTTTATAGATTCTCCACACAGGATTTATCAACTGCTGCATAAACACATCAGTTTAACTCTGTAAGTGGAATGTACACATTGACAGCCATTCTGTTAAACAGGTCCATTTTTGTTTTAGAGCCAGATATTTCTGGTTACAACCTATACTCACATTCACTCTGGAATGACAAAATGCAGCTCCTAGAAGAAACATGGTTCTAACTCGCTGAATCTAAACATAGGTGCAACTCACTAAGGTGAATGCACACAGGGCAGAGCAGTTTGAAAGTTGTGTTTCATCTGTGTTTTAGATGCAGTCTTACTGTTATATCTTATATGCCTGGATTTGGCTGGAAATGTCTGTTTTTAGATTCTCCACTGAAAGCGTTTCTGAACTGATGCATACACACATCAGTTTAACCCTGTATGTTGAATGGACAGATTGACAAAATTCTGTTAGAAAGCTCCATTTTCCTTTTAACGCCAGATACTCCTCATTACAGCATATACTCTCATTAACTTTGGAATGTCCAAACACAGCTGATAGAAGAAATGTGTTTCAAACTCTCTGAATCTAAACATAGATGCACTCCCTAAGGTGAATGAACACACAGTGGAGCAGGTTGAAAGACACGTTTCTTCAGTGTTTTAGACGCAGACTTACTCCTA
>NW_016108149.1:75184-82867 GCF_001604975.1 Cebus imitator
TGCATACACACCTCAGTTTAACTCTAAGTTGAATGCACACATTGACAACTGTTCTGTTAGATAACTCCGTTTTCATTTTAGAGCCACATATTTCTCATAACAGCATATATTCCCATTCACTCGGGAATGTCCAAATGTAGTTCCTAGAAGGAACGTGCTTCTAACTCGCTGAATCTAAACCTAGATGCAACTCCCTAAGGTGAACGAACACACAGCAGAGCAGTTTGGAAGATACGTTTCTTCAGTGTTTTAGAAGCAGGCTTACTCCTATTTCTTATATCCCTGTATTTGGCTGGTAACATCTGCTGCAAACACACATCAGTTTAACTCTGTAAGTTTAATGGACACATTGACCACCATTCAGTTAGATAGGGCCATTTTTGTTTTAGAGCCAGGTATTTCTCATTACAGCTTATACTCCCATTCACTCTGGAAAATCCAATTGCAGCTTCTAAAAGAAAGTTGTTTCTAACTCGCTGAATCTAAACACAGATGCAACTCCCTAAAGTGAACGAACACAGAGCAGAGCAGTTTGAAAGATACATTTCTTCTGTGTTTTAGATGCAGTCTTTCTGCTATTTCTTATATGCCCAGATTTGGCTGAAAATGTCTGTTTTTAGATTCTCCAGAGAAATGGTTTCTAAACGGCTGCATACACACATCAGTTTAACTGTACATGTTGAATGCACACGTTGACAACCATTCTGTTAGATAGCTCCGTTTTCTTTTTAAAGCCAGATAATTCTCATTACAGCATATACTCCGATTCACTATGGAGTATCCAAACGCTGCACCTGGAAGAAAGCTGTTTCTAACTCACCATATCTAAACAGAGATGCAACTCCCTACGGTGAACAAACACACAGCAGAGCAGTTTCAAAGATACGTTTCTTCAGTGTTTTTGATGCAGTCTTACTACAATTAGGTGCCTGGATTAGGCTGGAAAACTCTTTTTTTAGATTATCCACAGAAAGTGTTTCTTAACTGATGCATACACATATCAGTCTAACTCTGTAAGTTGAATGCACACATTGACAACCATTCTATTAGATAGCTCCCTTTTCATTTTAGAACCAGATATTTCTCATTAGAGCATATACTCCCATTCCCTCTGGAATATCCAAACACTGCTCATAGAAGAAAGGTGTTTCTTTTTTTTTCCCCCCTTTATTTATTTTATTGCATTTTAGGTTTTGGGGTACATGTGAAGAACATGCAAAATTGTTACATAGGAACACATATGGCAGTGTGATTTGCTGCCTTTCTCCTCATCACCTACATCTGGCATTTCTGCCCTTGCTATCTCTCCAGGGACATGGATGAACCTGGAAACCATCATTCTCAGCAAACTGACAGAAGAGCAGAAGAAAGGTGTTTCTAACGCAACGAATCTAAACATAGATGCCACTCCTTCAGGTGAACAAACACACAGTAGGCCAGTTTGAAAGATACATTTCTTCTGTGTTTTAGACGCAGTCTTACTGCTATTTCTTATATGCCTGGGTATGGCTCAAGTGTCTGTTTTTAGATTCTCCACACAAAGGGTTTTTGAACTGCTGCATACACACATGAGTTTAACTCTGAAAGTTGAAAGAACACATTGAAAACCATTCTGTTAGATAACTCCATTTTCGTTGTAGAGCCTGATATTCTCATTACAGTGTATACTACCATTCACTCTGGAATATCCAAACGTTAATCCCAGAAGAAATATGTTTCTAACTTGCTGAATCTAAACATAGATGAAAATCCCTATGGTGAACGAAAACACTGCTTATTAGTTTAAAATGTTGGCTTGTGTTTGATACGCAGTCTTACTGCTATTTCTTTTATACCTGGATTTAGTTACAAATTTCTGTTTTTAGATTTTTCACAGAAAAGGTTTCTGAACAGCTGCATACACAAATCAATTTGACCCTGTAAGTTTAATGAACAGATTTACAACCATTCTGTTTGATAGCTCCATTTTTTATTTTGAGCCAGATATTTCTCATTACAGCTTATAATCCCATTCAATCTGGAATATCCAAACAATGCACATGGAAGAAAGCTGTTTCTAACTCGCTGAATCTAAACATAGATTCAACTCCCTAAGGTGAATGAACACAAAGCAGAGCAGTATGAAAGCTACGTTTCTTCTGTGTTTTAGATGCAGCCTTACTATTATTAGATGCCTGGATTTGGTTGGAAATGTCTGTTTTTAGATTCTTCACAGAAAGGGTTTCTTAACTGCTGCATACACACATCAGTATAACTCTGTAAGTTGAATGCACACATTGACAACCATTCTGTTAGACAGCTGCATTTTTGTTTTAGAGCCAGATATTTCTCATTACAGCATATACTCCATTTCACTCTGGAATATGCAAAGGCTGCTCCTAGAGGAAAATTGTCTCTAATTCACTGAATCTAAACAGGGATGCAACTCCCTAAGTGAACGAACACACAGCAGAGCAGTTTCAAAGATATTTTTCTTCTGTGTTTTTGACGCAGTCTTACTATAATTAGATGCCTGGATTTGGCTGGAAAAGTCTGTTCTTACATTCTCCACAGAAAGGGTTTCTTAACTGATGCATACACACATCAGTTTAACTCTGTAAGTTGAATGCACACATTGACAACCATTGTGTTAGATAGCTCCCTTTTTGTTTTAGAGCCAGATGTTTCTCATTAGAGCATATACTCCCATTCCCTCTGGAATATCCAAACGCTGCTCATAGAAGAAAGGTGTTTCTAACTCAATGAATCTAAACATAGATGCTACTCACTCAGGTGAATGAACACACAGTAGGCCAGTTTGAAAGATACATTTCTTCTGTGTTTTAGACACCGTCTTACTGCTATTTCTTATATGCCTGGGTATGGCTCAAATGTCCGTTTTTAGATTCTCCACACAAAGGATTTCTAAAATGCTGCATACACACATGAGTTTAACTCTGAAAGTTGAAAGCACACATTGAAAACCATTCTGTTAGATAGCTCCATTTTCGTTGTAGAGCCTGATATTCTCATTACAGCATATACTCCCATTCACTCTGGAATATCCAAATGCTAATCCTGGAAGAAATTGTGTTTCCAACTGGCTGAATCTAAACATAGATGCAAATCCCTATGGTGAATAAACACAGCTTATCGGTTTAAACGGTTCATTTCTTCTGTGTTTGAGATGCAGTCTTACTGCTATTTCTTTTATACCTGGATTTGGCTAGAAATTTCAGTTTTTAGATCTTTCACAGAAAGGGTTTCTGAACTGCTGCATACAGACATCTGTTTGACCCTGTAAATTGAATGAACAGATTTACAACCATTCTGTTTGATAGCTCCATTTTTGATTTCGAGCCAGATATTTCTCATAAGAGTTTATAATCCCATTCAATCTGGAATATCCAAATGATGCACATGGAAGAAAGGTGTTTCTAACTCGCTGAATCTAAACATAGATGCAACTCCTAAGGTGAACGAACACAAAACCGAGTAGTTTGAAAGCTACATTTCTTCCATGTTTTTGACACAGTCTTACTAGTATTAGATGCCTGGATTTGGCTGGAAATGTCTGTTTTTAGATTCTCCACAGAAAGGGTTTCTTAACTGCTGCTTACACATATCAGTATAACTCTGTAAGTTGAATGAACACATTGATCACCATTCTGTTAGATAGCTCCATTTTTGTTTTAGAGCCAGATATTTCTCATTACAGCCTACATTCTCATTCACTCTGGAATATCCAAAGGCTGCTCCTAAAGGAAAAGTGTTTCTAATTCACTTAATCTAAGCATGGATGCAACTCCCTAAGTAAACGAACACACGCAGAGCAGTTTGAAAGATACGTTTCTTCTGTGTTTTAGACACAGTCTTACTGATGTTTCTTATATCCCCAGTTTTAGCTAGAAATATCTGTTTTTAGATTCTCCACAGAAAGGGTTTCTGAACTGCTGCATACATACATAAGTTTAACTCTGTAAGTTAAATGCATACATTGACAACCATTCTGTTAGATAGATATGTTTTCGTTTTACAGCAAGTTATTTCTGATTACAGCATATAGTCTCATTCACTCTGGAATGTCCAAACGCAGCTCCTAGGAGAAATCTGTTTCCACCTCGCTGAATGTTAACATAGATGCACTCACTAAGGTGAACGCACACACAGTGAGCTTTTGAAAATATACATTTCTTCTGAGTTTTAGACACAGTCTAACTGCTATTCCTCATATGCCTGGATTTCCGTGGTAATGTCTGTTTTTAGATTCTCCACAGAAAGGGTTTCTGAACTGCTGCATACACACATCAGTTTCACTCTGTAAGTTGAATAGACACATTGACAACAATTGTGTTAGAAAGCTCCGTTTTCATTTTATAGCCAGATATTTCTCATTACAGCATATACACTCATTCATTCTGGAATGTGCAAATGAAGCTCCTAGAAGAAACGTGTTTCTAACTTGCTGAAGCTAAACATAGATGCAACTCGCTAAGGTGAACTAACACACAGCAGAGTAGTTGGAAAGATATGTTTCTTTTGTGTTTTAGACACAGTCATACTGCTTTTTTGTATCTCCCTGGATTTGGCTGGAAATGTCTGAAATTAGATTCTCCATGGAAAGGGTTTCTGAACTGCTGCAGACACACATGAATTAAACTCTGTAAGTTGAATGAACATATTGACAACAATTCTGTTAGATAGCTCCATTTTTGTTTTAGAGCCAGGTATTTCTCATTACAGCATATACTCCCATTCACTCTGGAATGTCCAAACGCAGATCCTAGAAGAAACATGTTTCTAACTTGCTGAATCTAAACATAGATGCAACTACCTAAGGTGAACGAACACACAGCAGAGCCATTTGAAAGACACTTTTCTTCTGTGTTTTAGATGTAGTCTTACTTCTATTTCTTATATCCCCAGATTTGGCAGGAAATGTCTGTTTTTGGATTCTCCACAGAAAGGGTTTCTTAACTGCTGCATAAACACATCAGTTTAGCTCTGTACGTTGAGTGCACACATTGACAACCATTCTGTTAGATAGCTCTGTTTTCGTTTTAGAGCCAGATATTTATCATTAGAGTCTATACTATATTTCATGCTGGAATATCCAAAGGCTGCTCCTGGAAGAAATGTGTTTCTTACTTGCTGAATCTAAACAAAGTTGCAACTCCCTAAGTTGAACGAACACACAGCAGAGCAATTTGAAAGATATGTTTCTTCTCTGTTTTTGACATAGTCTTACAGCTATTTCTTTTAGGCCTGGATTTGGCTGGAAATGGCTGTTTGTAGATTTTATACAGAAAGGGCTTCTGGACTATTGCATACACACATCAGCTTAACTATGTAAGCAGAATGCACACGTTGACAACCAATCAGTTAGATAGCTCCATTTTCGTTTTAGAGCCAGATATTTCTCATTACAGCCTATCCTCCCATTCACTCTGGAATATCCAAACACAGCTCCTAGAAGAAACGTGTTTCTACCTCACTGAACCTAAACATAGATGCCATTCCCTAAGGTGAATGGACACACAGCAGAGCAGTTAGAGTTACCTTTCCTCTGTGTTTTAGATGCAGCCTTAGTGCTATTTCTTATATGCCTTGATTTGGCTGGAAATATCTGTTTTTAGATTCTCCACAGTAGGGTTTCTTAATTGCTGCATATGCACATGAGTTTATCTCTGTAACTTGAAAGCACAAATTGAAATATATTCTGTTACATAGATCCATTTTCAATTTAGAGCCAGATATTTCTCATTACAGCTTATAATCCCATTGACTCTGGAATATCCAAATGCTGCACTAGGAAGAAAGCTGTTTCTAACTTGCTGAATCTAAACATAGATGCAACTCCCTAAGATGAACGAACACACAGCAGAGCAGTTTGAAAGATACATTTCTTCTTTGTTTTAGATGCAGTCTTACTAGTATTAGATGCCTGCATTTGGCTGGAAATATCTGTTTTTTGATTCTCCACCGAAAGTGTTTCTGAACTGCTGCATACACACATCAGTTTATCTGTGTAAGTTGAATGCACACATTGACAACCATTCTCTTAGATACCTCCGTTTTCATTTTAGAGCCAGATATTTCTCATTACAGCATATACTCCAATTCACTCTGGAATATTGAAACACTTAACCTGGAGGAAATTGGTTTCTAACTTGCTGAATCTAAACAGATGTAAATCCCTATGGTGAACGAAAACACAGCTTATCAGTTTAAAATGTACATTTCTTCTATGTTTGTGATGCAGTCTTACTGCTATTTCTTTTATTCCTGGATTTGGCTAGAAATTTAGTTTTTAGATTTTTCACTGAAAGTGTTTCTCAACTGCTGTATACACACATCAGTTTGACTCTGTAAGTTGAATGAACAGATTCACAACCATTCTGTCTGATAGCTCCATTTTTGATTTCGAGCCAGATATTTCTCATTGCAGCTTATAATCCCATTCAACCTGAAATATCCAAACGCTGCACATGGAAGAAATCGTTTCAAAATCACTGAATCCAAACATAGATGCAACTCCCTAAGGTGAACGAACACAAAGCAGAGCAGTTTGAAAGATATGTTTCTTCTGTGTTTTTACGCAGTCTTACTAGTATTAAACGCTTGGATATGGCTGGAAATGTCTGTTCTTAGATTCTCCACAGAAAGGGTTTCTGAACTGCTACATACACACGTCAGTTTAGCTCTGTAAGTTGAATGTACACATTGACAATCATTCTGTTAGATAGCTCCGTTTTCGTTTTAGAGTCAGGTAATTCTCATTATAGCATATACTCCCATTCACTCGGGAATATCAAACGCTGCTCCTAAAAGATAGGTGTTTCTGACTCGCTGAATCTAAACATAGATGCAACTCCCTAAGGTGAATGAACATACTGCAGAGCAGTTTGAAAGATACGTTTCTTCTGTGTTTTAGACGTCGTTTTATTGCTATTTCTAATATGCCTGGATTTGACTGGAAATCTCTGTTATTAGATTATCCCCAGATGGGTTTCTGAACTGCTGCATAAACACATGCGTTTATCTCTGGAAATTGACTGCAGACATTGAAAACTCCTCTTTTAGATAGCTTATTTTCGTTTTAAAGCCAGATATTTCTCATTACATCGTATATTCCCATTCACTCTGGAATGTCCAAACACAGCGCCTAGAATAAATGTGTTTCTAACTAGGTGAATCTAAAGATAGATGCAACTCCCTAAGGTGAACGAATACACAGCAGAGCAGTTAGAAAGATCCATTTTTCTGTGTTTTAGGCGCAGTCTTACTGCTATTTCTTATACGCCTGGACTTTGCAGGAAATATCTGTTTTTAAATTCTCTACTGAAAGGGTTTCTGAAGTGCTGAATACACACATCAGTTTAACTCTGTAAATTGAATGCACACATTCACAATCATTATTTAGAAAGCTCTCTTTCCGATTTAGAGCCAGATAATTCGCATTTCAGCATGTACTCCCCTTCATTCTGTAATGTCCAAATGCAGCTCCTAGAAGAAAAGGATGTCTGATTCACTGAATCTAAACATAGATGCAACCCCCTAATGTGAACGAACACACAGCAGAGCATTTGAAAGTTATGTTTCTTCTGTGTTTTAGACTCAGTGTTACTGATATTTCTTATATGCCTGAATTTGGCTAGAAATATCTGTTTTTAGAGTCTGCACTGAAAGGGTTTCTGAACTGCT
>NW_016108149.1:82897-85287 GCF_001604975.1 Cebus imitator
CATCAGTTTAATGCTGTAAATTGAATACATGCATAGACAAACATTCTGTTAGTTAGCTCCATTTTTGTTTTAGAGCCAGATATTACTCATTACAGCATATACTCCCATTCACTCTGGAATATCTAAATGCTCCTCCTAGAAGAAAGGTGTTTCTATCTCGCAGAATGTAAACATAGATGCAACTCCCTAAAAGAAACAAACACACAGCAGGGCAGTTTGAAAGATATGATTCTTCTGTGTTTTAGAAACAGTCTTCCTGCAATTTCTTATATTCCTAAATTTGGTTGGAAATATATGTTTTTAGATTCTCCACAGAAACGGTTTTTGAACTGCTGCATATACGCATCAGTTTAAGTCTGTAAATTGAATGCACATATTCACAATCATTCTGTTAGATAACTCAGTTTTCGTGTTAGAGCCAGATATTTCTCATTACAGTATATACTCCCACTCACTCTGAAATGTCCAAACGTAGCTCCTAGAAGACACGTGTTTCTACATCGCTAAATGTAAACATAGATGCAACTCCCTAAGGTGAAAGAACACACAACAGAGGATTTTGAAAGATACCTTTCTTCTGTGTTTTAGACGCAGTCTTACTGCTGTTTCTTATATGCCTGGATTTTGCTGGAAATATGTATTTTTAGATTCTCCTCAGTAAGGGTTTCTGAACTACTGCATACACACATCAGTTTAACTCTGTAAGTTGAATGCACACATTGACAACCATTCTGTTACAAAGTGCTGTTTTCGTTTTAAATCCAGATATTTCTCATTACAGCACATACTCCCATTCACTCTGGAATTTCCAAACACAGCTCCCGTAAAAAACATGTTTTTACCTCGCTAAACCTAATCATAGAGGCAAGTCGCTAAGGTGAATGGACACAAAGGAGAGCATAGCTCCATTTTCGTTTTAGACCCAGATATTTCTCATCACATCCTATACAGCCATTCTGTTAAATAGCTCCATTTTCGTTGTAGAGCCAGATATTTCTCATTACAATATATAATCAAATTCACTCTGGAATATCCAAACGCTTCTCCTAGAAGAAAGGTGTTTCTAACTGGCTGAATCTAAACATAGATGCAACGCCCTTAAAGAAACGAACACACATCAGAGCAGTTAAAAAGATACGTTTATTCTGAATTTTAGACACAGTATTACTGATATTTCTTATATGCCTGGATTTGCTGGAAATGTCTGTTTTTAGATTCTCCACAGAAAGAGTTTTTGAACTACTGCATACACACATCAGTTTAACTCTGTATGTTGAATGCACACATTCACAACCATTCTGTTAGATAGCTCCATTTTCTTTTTAGAGCCAGTTAATTATATTTTCAGCCTATACCCCCATTCACTCTGGAATATCCAAATGCTGCTACTAGAAGAAAGGTGTTCCTATCTCACTGAATCTAAACATAGATGCAATTCCCTAAGGTGAACGAACACACAGCAGGGTAGTGCGAAAGATACGTTTCTTCTGTGTTTTTGACACAGTCTTACTGCTGTTTCTGATATGCCTGGATTAGGCTGATAATATCTGTTTTTAGAGTCTCCACAGAAGTGTTTCTGAACTGCTGCATACACACATCAGTGTAATTATGTACGTTGAATGCACACATTGACAACCATTCTGTCAGATACCTCCGTTTTTATTTTAGAGCTAGATAAGTTTCACTACAGTGTACAGTCCAATTCCCTCTAGACTATCCAAACTCTGCTTCTAGAAGAAAGGTGTTTCTGACTCGCTGAATCCATACATAGATGCAAATCCCTAAGGTGAACAAAAAACACAGCACAGCATTTGGAAAGATACCTTCTTCTTTGTTTTAGACACAGTCCCACTGCTGTTTCTGATATGCCTGGTTTGGCGGGAAATGTCTGTTTTTAGATTCTCTGCTGAAAGAGTTTCTAAACTGCTTCATACACACTACAGTTTAAGTCTGTAAGGTGAATGCACACATTGACAACCATTGTGTTAGAAAGCTCCATTTTCATTTTAGAGCCAGATATTTCTCATTAAAGCCAATACTCCCATTCACTATGGAATATCCAAACCCTGCTCCTCGAAGCAAGGTGTTTCTATTATCTCACTGAATCTAAACACACATGCAATTCCCTCAGGTGAAGGAACACACGGCAGAGCAGTTGGAAAGATACGTTTCCTCTGTGTTTTAGAAACCATCTTACTGTTGTTTCTGATATGCCTGGATTTGGCTGGAAATGTCTGTCTTTAGATTCTCCACAGAAAGGGTTTCTGAACTGCTGCATAAACATATCAGTTTAACTCTGTAAGTTGAATATACACCTTGACAACCATTCTGTTAGATAGCTCCGTTTTCATTTTAGAGCCAGATATTTCTTTTTTTTTTTTTTTTTTTTT
>NW_016108149.1:85573-87584 GCF_001604975.1 Cebus imitator
CCCCCGCCTATGAGTGAGAACATGCGGTGATAGCCTGTACTCCCATTCACTCTGGAATATCCAAACTATGCTCATAGAAAAAAGGTCTTTCTAACTATTTGAATCTAAACGTAGATTCAACTTCTTAAGGTGAATGAACACACAGTAGAGCAGTTTGAAGGATACGTTTCTTCTGTCTTTTAGATGCAGTCTTACTGCTGTTTCTGATATGCCTGGATTTGGCTGGAAATGTCTGTTTATAGATTCCCTACAGAAAGGGATTCTGAAATGCTGCATACACACGTCAATTTAACGCTGTAAGGTGAATGCACAATTTGACAACCATTCTGTTAGATAGCTCCGCTTGCATTTTAGAGCCAGATATTTCTCATTACAGTATATACTCCCATTAAATCCAGAATATCCAAACGTTTCTCCTAGAAGAAAGATGTTTCTACCTCGCTGAATCTAAACATCGATGGAACTCCCTAAGGTGAACGAACGCAGAGCAGAGCAGTTGGAAAAATATGTTTCTTCTGTGTTTTAGATGCAGTCTTACTGCTATTTCTCATATTCCTGGATTTCTCTTTAAATGTTTGAGAATCCCCACAGAAAGGGTTTCTGAACTGCTGCATACACACATCAGTTTAACTCTGTAAGTTGAATGCACACATTGACAACCATTCTTTTAGATAGCTCCATATTCGTTTTAGAGCCAGATATTTCTCATTACAGCCGTTACTCCCATTAACACTGGAATGTCCAAACCCTGCTCCTAGAAGAAAAGTGTTTCTAACTCACTGATTGCAAACATTGATGCAACTCTCTAAGGTAAAAGAATACACAGCAGGGTAATTTCAAAGATACATTTCTTCTGTGTTTTAGATGCAGTCTTACTGCTGTTTCTGATATACCTGGATTGGACTGAAAGTGTCTGTTTGAAAATTCTCCACTGAAAGGGTTTCCGAAATTCTGGATACACACATCAGTTTACCTCCGTAAGTTGAAAGCACACAATGACAACCATTCTGTTAGATAGTTCCATTTTCTTTTAGAGCCAGGCATTTCTCATTACAGGCTATACTCCATTCACTCTGGAATATCCAAATGCTGCTCCTAGAAGAAAGGTGCTTCTAACTCGCTGAATCTAAACATAGATGGAACTCCTTAAGGTGAACGAAAACACAGCAGAGCAGTTTGAAGGATACATTTCTTCTGTGTTTTAGATGCAGTCTTACTGCTATTTCTGATAGGCCTGGATTTGGCTGGAAATGTCTGTTTTTAATTTCTCCACAGAAGGTTTTCTGAACTGCTGCATAAACACATCAGTTTAACTCTGTAAGTTGGTGCACACATCGATAACCATTCTGTTAGTTACCTCCTTTTTCATTTTAGAGCCAGATATTTCTCTTTTCAGCCTATACTCCCATTCACTCTGGAATATCCAAACATTGGTTCCAGAAGAAAGGTGTTTCTAACTGTCTGAATCTAAACATAGATGCAACTCCCTAAGGTGAACGAACACACAGGAGAGCAATTTGAAAGGTACGATTCTTCTGTGTTTTACAAGCAGGCTTACTACTATTTCTGATATGCTTGGACATGGCTGGAAATGGCTGTTTGTAGATTCTCCACAGAAAGGATTTCTGAACTGGTACATAAACACATCACTTTAACTCTGTAAGTTGAATGCACACATTGACAGCCATTCTGTTAGATAGCTCCGTTTTCAGTTTAGAGCCAGATATTTCTCATTACAGCCTATACTCCCATTCAGTCTGGAATATCAAAACGCTGCCACTAGGAGAAAGGAGTCTCTAACTCACTGAATCTAAACATAGATAAAATTCCCTAAGGTGAACGAACACACAGCAGAGCAGTATGAAAGATACGCTTCTTCTGTGTTTTAGACGCAGTCTTACAGCTGTTTCTGGTATGCCTGGATTTTGCAGGAAATTTCTGTTTTTACATTTTCTGCAGAAAGGTTTTCTGACCTGTTGCATACACACATCACTTTAACTCTGTAAAGTGA
>NW_016108149.1:87840-95800 GCF_001604975.1 Cebus imitator
AAAGGGTTTCTGAACTGTTGCATACACACATCAGTTTACCTCTGGAAGTTGAATGCACATCTTGACAACCATTCTGTTAGACAGCTTCGTTTTCGTTTTAGAGCCAGATATTTCTCATTACAGCCTATACTCCCATTCAGTCTGGAATATCCAAATGCTGCTCCTAGAAGAAAGGTGTTTCTAACTCGCTGAATCTAAATATAGATGCAAATCCCTAAGTTGAACGAACACACAGTAGAGCAGTTGGAAATATATGTTTCTTCTTTGTTTTAAAGGTAGTCCTACTGCTGTTTCTGATAGCTCTCATTTTCTTTTTAGAGCCAGGTATTTCTCATTACACCTCATACTGTCATCTGCTATGGAATATCCAAATACTTCTCTTATAAGAAAGGTTTTTCTAACCTTATGAATGTAAACATAGATGCTACTCCCTAACGTAAACGGACACACAGCAGAGCAGTTTGAAAGGTATGTTTCTTCTCTTTTTTAGACGCAGTCTTACTGCTATTTCCTATATGCCTGGATTTGGCTGAAAATATCTGTTTTCAGATTCTCCACAGAAAGGGTTTCTGAACAGCTGCATACACACATCAGTTTTACTCTGTAAGTTGAATGCACACATTGACAATCATTCTGTTAGATAATGCCATTTTTGTTTTAGAGCCAGATATTTCTCTTGATAAAATATATTCCGATTCACTCTGGAATATCCAAACGCTGCTCCTATAACAACGGTGTTTATAACTCGCTGAATCTAAAAAAAGATGCAACTCCATAAGGTGAACGAACACACAGCAGGGCAGTTTGAAAGATACGTTTCTTCTGTGATTAAGATGGAGTCCTACTGCTATTTCTTATATGCCTGGATTTGGCAGGAAATGTCTGTTTCTAGATTCTCCACAGAAAGGGTTTCTGAACTGCTCCATAAGGACGTCAGTTCAACTCTGTAAGTTGAATGGTCACATTGCCAAACATTCTGTCAGATAGCTCCGTTTTCATTTTAGAGCCAGATATTTCCCATACAGCCTGTACTCTCATTCACTCTGGGAAATCCAAACGCTGCTCATAGAAGAAAGGTGTTTGTAACTCAATGAATCTAAACATAGATGCAACCTCCTAAGGTGACCAGACCCACAGCAGAACAGTTTGAAAGGTATGTTTCTTCTGTGTTTTAGACGCAGTATTAATGCTATCTCTCATATGCCTGGATTTGTCTGGAATTGTCTGTAGTTCTCTTCTCCACAGAAAGGGCTTCTGAACTGCTGCAGACACACATGAGTTTAACTTTGTATGTGGAATTCACACATTGACAGCCATTCTGTTTAATAGCTCTGTTTTTGTTTTAGAGACCGATATATCTCATTACAGCTAATCCTCTCATTCACTCTGGAATATCCACACGCTGCTCCTAGAAGAAAGGTGTTTCTAACTCACTGAATCTATACATAGATGCAACTCTTTAAAGTGAACGAACACACAGCATAGCAGTTTGAAGGATACGTTTCTTCTGTGTTTTAGACGCAGTATTACTGCTATTTCTTATATGCCCGTATTTGGCTGGAAATGTCTGTTTTTAGATTCATCACAGAAAGGGTTTTTGAACTGCTGCATACACACATCAGTTTATCTCTGTAAGTTGAATACACACATTGACAACCATTATGTTACATAGCTCCATTTTCATTTTAGAGCCAGATATTTCTCATACAGCATAAAATCCGCTTCACTCTTGAATATCCAAACAGTGCTCCTTGAAGAAAGTTGTTTCTATCTCGCTGAATCTAACATAGATGAAACTTTCCAAGGTGAATGAACACATAGAAGAAGAGTTTGAAAGATATGCTTCTTCTGTGTTTTAGATGCAGTCGTGCTATTTCTTATATGACTGGATTTGGCTGGAAATGTTTGTTTCTAGATTCTCCACTGAAAGGGTTTCTGAACTGCTGCATGCACACATCAGTACAACTTTTAAGTTGAATGTACACATTGACAAACCTTCTGTTAGATAGCTCATTTTTTGTTTCAGAGCCAGATATTTCTCATTACAGCCTATAATCCCATTCACTCTGGAACATCCAAATGCTGCTCCTGGAAGAAAGGTGATTCTAACCTGATGAATTTAAGCATAGAGTCAATCAACTCCCTAATGTGAACAGAAACACAGCAGAGCAGTTTGAAAGGTACGTTTCTTCTCTGTTTTAGACAGAGCCTTACTGCTATTTGTTACATGCCAGGATTTGGCTGGAAATATCTGTTTTTAGATTCTCCACAGAAAGTGTTTCTGAACTGCTGCATACACACGTCAGTTCAACTGTGTTAGTTGAATGCACACATTTCCAAACATTCTGTCACATACCTCCATTTTCTTTTTAGAGGCAGATATTTCTCATTACAACCTATACTCTCATTCACTCTGGACATCCAAACGTTGCTCCTAGAAGAAAGGTGCTTGTAACTCGATGAATCTAAACATAGATGCAACCTCCTAAGGTGAACAGACACACAGCAGAGCAGTTTAAAAGATACATTTCTTCTGTGTTGTATACGCAGTATTAATGCTATCTCTTATATGACTGGATTTGGTCAGAATTGTCTGTTTTTCTATTCACCACAGAAAGGGTTTCTGAATGACTGCATACACAAATCAGTTTTAGTCAGCAAGTTGAATGCACACATTGACAAGCACTCTGTTAGAGAGCTCCATTTTCATTTTAGAGCCGGAGATTTCTCATTACAGCCTATACTCCAATTCACTCTGGAATATCCCCACGCTGCTCCTAGAAGAGAGGTGTTTCTAACTCGCTGATTCTATACGTAGATGCAACTCCCTAAAGTGAACAGACACACAGCAGAGCAGTTTGAAAGATATGTTTCTACTGTTTATTAGATGCAGTCTTACTGCTGTTTCTTATATGCCTGATTTTGGCTGGAAATGTCTGTTTTTAGATTCTCCACAGAAAGCGTTTCTGAAATGCTGCACAGACACATCAGTTTATCTCTTTAAGTTGAATGCACACATTGACAACCATTCGGTTCGATAGCTCCATTTTTCTTTTAGAGACAGATATTTCTCATTACAGCCTATATTCCCATTAACTCTGCAATAGCCAAAGGCTGCTCCTAGAAGAAAGGTGTTTCTAACTCGCTGAATCTAAATGTAGATGCAACTACCTAAGGTGAACGAACACACAGCAGAACCGTTTGAATGATATGTTTCTTCTGTGTTTTAGACTCAGTCATACTGCTATTTCTCATATGCCTGGATTTGGCTCAAAATGACTGTTTCTAGATTCTCCACAGAAAGGGTTTCTGAACTCCTGCATACACACATCAGTTCAACTCTGTAAGTTGAATGAACATATAGACAAACATTCTGTAAGATAGCTCCATTTTCGTTTTAGAGACAGATATTTCTCATTACACCCTATACTCCCATTCACTCTGGAATATCCAAAGGCTTCTCCTAAAAGAAAGGTGTTTCTAACCTGACGAATCTAAACATAGATGCAACTCCCTAACATGAATGGATACACAGCAGAGCAGTTGGAAAGATATGTTTCTTCTCTTTTTTAGACACAGTCTTACTGCTATTTCTCATATGCCCGGATTTGGCTGGAACTGTCGGTTTTCAGATTCCCCATGGAAAGGGTTTCTGAACTGCTGCATGCACACATAAGTTTTACTCTGTAAGTTGAATGCACACATTGACAACCATTCTGTTACATAGCTCAGTTTTCGTTATACAGCCAGATGTTTCTTATTACTGCAAATACTCCCATTCACTCTGGAATATTGAAACTCTGCCCCTAGATGAAAGATGTTTCTAAATCGCTGAATCTATATTTAGATGCAACTCCATAAGGTAATAGAACACACAGCAGAGCAATTTGAAAGATACACTTTTTCTCTGTATTAGAGGCAGTCTTACTGTTATTTCTAGCATGCCTGGATTTGTCTGGAAATGTTTTTTTAGATAATCCACAAAAAGGGTTTATGAACTGCTGCATAAACACATCAGTTTAACTCTGTACTTTGAATGCACACATTGACAACGATTCTTTAAGATAGCTCAGTTTTCCTTTTATAGCCAGATATTTCTCATTACAGCATATACTCCCATTCACTCTGGAATATGCAAACGCTGCTCCTAGAAGAAACGTGTTTCTATCTCACTGAATCTAGACATAGATGCAATTCCCTAAGGTGAACGAACACACAGCAGAGTAGTTTGAAAGATACATTTCTTCTGTGTTTTAAATGCAGTCTTACTGCTGTTACTGATATGCATGGATTAGGCTGAAAATATCTGTTTTTAGATTCTCCACAGAAGGGTTTCTGAACTGCTGCATACCCACATCAGTTTAACTCTGTACGTTGAATGCACACATTGACAACCATTCTGTTAGATACCTCCGTTTTCATTATAAAGCCAGATATTTTTCATTATAGCCAATACTCCCATTCATCCTGGAATATTCAAACGCTGCTCCTAGAAGGAAGGTGTTTGTAACTCGATGAATCTAAACATAGGTACAACCTTCTAAGGTGAACAGACCCACAGCAGAGCAGTTTGAAAGATACGTTTCTTCTGTGTTTTACATGCAGTATTAATGCTATCTCTCATATGCCTGGATTTGGCTGCAATTGTCTGTTATTCTATTCTGCACAGAAAAGGTTTCTGCACTGCTGCAGACACACATGAGTTTAAATTTGTATGTGGAATTCACACATTGACTGCCATTCTGTTTAATTGCTACGTTTTAGTTTTATAGACTGATATTTCTCATTACAGCAAATCCTCCCATTCACTATGGAATATCGACACACTGCTCCTAGAAAAAAGGTGTTTCTAACTCGCTGAATCTATAAATAGATGCATCTCTCTAAAGCGAATGAACACACATCAGCGTAGTTTGAAAGATATGTTTCTTCTGAGGTTTAGACACACTGTTACCGCTGTTTCTGATATGCCCAGATTTGGCTGGAAATGTCTGTTTTAAGATTCCCCACAGAAAGTGTTTCTGAGCTGCTGCATACACACATCAGTTTACCTCTTTAAGTTGAATGCACATATTGACAACCATTCTAATAGGTAGCTCCATTTTCGTTTTAGAGCCAGATATTTCTCATTACAGCCAAAAGTCCCATTCACTCTGGAATATCCAAACACTGCTCCAAGAAGAAAGGTGTTACTAACTCGCTGATTCTAAATATAGATGCAAGTCCCTAAGGTGAACGAACACACAGCAGAGTAGTGTGAAAGATATGTTTCTTCTGTGTTTTTGACACAGTCTTACTGCTGTTTCTGCTATGCCTGGATTTGGATGGAAATGTCTGTTTTTAGATTCTCCACAGAAAGGGTTTCTGACCTGCTGCATACACATCAGTTTAACTTTGTAAGTTGAATGCACACATTGACAACCATTCTGTTAGATAGCTCTATTTTCGTTTAAAGCCAGATATTTCTGATTACAGCCTAAACCCCCATTCATTCTGGAATATCCAAACGCTGCTCCTAGAAAAATGTGTTCCTATCTAGCTGAATCTAAACATAGATGCAATTCGCTAGGGTGAATGAACACACAGCAGAGTCGTGTGAAATATACGTTTCTTCTGTGTTTTTGACGCAGTCTTACTGCTGTTTCTGATATGCTGGGATTAGGCTGAAAATATCTGTTTTTAGAATCTCCACAGAAGGGTTTCTGAACTGCTGCATACCCACATTAGTTTAACTCTGTACGTTGAATGCACACGTTGACAACCATTCTGTTAGATACCTCCGTTTTCGTTTCAGAGCCAGATATTTTTCATTACAGCCTATACTCCAATTCACTCTGGAATATCCAAAATCTGCTCCTAGAAGAAAGGTGTTTCTGACTCACTGAATGCATACGTAGATGCAAATCCCTAAGGTGAACAAAAACACAGCAGGGTAGTTGGAAAGATACCTTATTCTGTGTTTTAGACGCAGTCCTACTGCTGTTTCTGATATACCTGGATTTGGAGGGAAATGTCTGATTTAGATTCTCCGCAGAAAGAGATTCTGAACTGCTGCATACACACATCAATTTAACTCTGTAAGGTGAATCCACAATTTGACAACCATTCTGTTAGATAGCTCTGTTTTCGTTTTAGAGCCAGGTATTTCTCATTACAGCATATACTCCCATTCACTCCAAATATCCAAACGTTGTACCCAGAAGAAAGATGTTTCTACCTCGCTGCATCTAAACATCGATGTAACTCCCTAAGGTGATTGAACACAGAGCAGAGCAGTTGGAAAGATACTTTTCTTCTGTGTTTTAAACACATCCTTACTGCTATTTCTGATATGCCTGGACTTCTCTTTAAATGTCTGTTTTGTGAATCTCCACAGAAAGGGTTTCTGAACTGCTGCATACACACATTAGTTTAACTCTGTAAGTTGAATGCACACATTGACAACCATTCTTTTAGATAGCTCCATATTCGTTTTAGAGCCAGATATTTCTCATTACAGCCAATACTCCCATTAACTCTGGAATGTCCAAACTCTTCTCCTAGAAGAAAAGAAGTGTTTCTAACTTGCTGATTGTAAACATCGATGCAACTCCCTAAGTTGAAAGAACACACAGCAGAGTAATTTCAAAGATACGTTTCTTCAGTGTTTTAGACACAGTCTTACTGTTTTTTCTGATATACCTGGATTTGACTGAAAATGTCTGTTTGAAAATTCTCCACAAAAAGGTGTTCTGAAATTCTGCATACACACGTCAGTTTACCTCCGTATGTTGAAAGCATATATTGACCACCATTTTGTTAGATAGCTCCATTTTCATTTTAGAGCCACATATTTTTCATTATAGCCTATACTCCCATTCACTCTGGAATATCCAAATGCTGCTCCTAGAAGAAAGGTGCTTCTAACTCGCTGAATCTAAAAATAAATGGAACTCCCTAAGGTGAACGAACACACAGGAGAGCACTTTGAAGGATACATTTCTTCTGTGTTTTAGATGCAGTCTTACTGCTATTTCTGATGTGCCTGGAAATGACTGTTTGTAGATTCTCCACAGAAAGGGTTTCTGAACTGGTACATAAACACATCACTTTAACTCTGTAAGCTGAATGCGCACATTGACAGCCATTCTGTTAGATAGCTCCGTTTTCAATTTAGAGCCAGTCATATCTCATTACAGCCTATACTCCCATTCAGTCTGTAATATCAAAATGCTGCCACTAGAAGAATGGCGACTCTAACTCGCTGAATCTAAACATAGATGCATTTCCCTAAGGTGAATGAACACACAGGAGAGCAGTATGAAAGATACGCTTCTTCTGTGTTTTAGATGCATTCTTACAGCTGTTTTTGGTATGCCTGGATTTTGCAGGAAATTTCTGTTTTTACATTTTCTGCAGAAAGGTTTTCTGACCAGCTGCATACACACATCACTTTAACTCTGTAAAGTGAGTGCACACATTGACAACCATTCGGTTATATAGCTCCGTTTTGGTTTTAGAGCCAGATATTTCTCATTACAGCATATACCCCCATTCACTCTGAAATATCCAAACGCTGCTCCTAGAAGAAAGGTGTTTCTATCTCATTGAATCTAAACATAGATGCAATTTCCTCAGGTGAATGAACACACAGCAGAGTACTTTGAATGATATGTTTCTTCTGTGTTTTAGAAGAAGTCTTACTGCTGTTTCTGATATGCCTGGATTTGGCTGCTCATATCTGTTTTTAGATTCTCCTCAAAACGGGTTTCTGAAAGGCTGCATAAACATATTAGTTTCACTTTTTAAGTTGAATGCACACGTTGACAACCATTCTGTTAGATTGCTCCATTTTCGTTTTAGAGCGAGATATTTCTCATTACAGCCTATACTCCCATTCACTCTGGATTATACATACACTACTCCTACAAGAAAGGTGTTTCTAACTCCCTGAATCTAACCATAGATGCAACTCCCTAAG
>NW_016108149.1:96029-100331 GCF_001604975.1 Cebus imitator
ATATGTTTCTTCTGTGTTTTAGATGCATTCCTACTGCTGTTTCTGATATGCCTGGATTTTGCTGGAAATGTCTGTTTTTAGATTCTCCACAGAAAGGGTTTCTGAACTTCTGCATATACACTTCAGTTTAACTCTGTAAGTTGAATGCACACATTGACAACCATTCTGTTAGATAGCTCCATTTTCGTTTTAGAGCCAGATATTTATTGTTAAAGCCTATACTCCCATTCACTCTGGAATATCCAAACACTGCTCCTAGAAGAAAGTTGTTTGTCACTCGCTGAATCTAAACATAGATTCACCTCCCTAAGGTGAACCAATGCACAGCAGAGCAGATAGAAAGATACGTTTCTTCTGTGTTTTAAACGCAGTCTTACTGATGTTTCGGATATGACTGGATTTGGCTGGAAATGTCAGTTTTCAGATTTTCCACAAAAAGGTTTTCTGAACTGTGCATACACACATCAGTTTATCTCTGTAATTTGAATGCACACATTGAAAACCATCATCAGAGATTATTACAAACAACTCCATGCACATAAACTAGTAAACCTGGAAGAAATCAATAAATTCCTGGAAACTTGCCTCCTCCCAAGCCTAAAGCAGGAAGAAGCTGAAACCCTGAACAGACCCATAGCAAGGTCTGAAGTTGAGGCAGCAATTAAGGCTTGCCACCCTCAAAAAAGCTCAGGTCCAGACGGGTTCACAGCCGAATTCTACCAGACATACAAAGAGGAGCTGGTATCATTGCTTCTATAAATATTCCAAACAATACAAAAAGAGGGAATTTTTCCCAAATCATTTTTTGAGACCAACATCATCCTGATAGCAATGCCCGGTAGAGACTCAACACAAAAAGCCAACTTCAGGCCAATATCCATGATGAACATAGATGAAATAATGCTCAATAAAATACTGATAAGCCGATTGCAACAGCACATCCAAAAGATTATCCACCATGATCAAGTAGGCTTCACCCCGGGGATGCAAGTCTGGTTAAACATACATGTCTATAAACGTAATTCACCACATAAACAAAACCAAAGACAAAAACCACATGAATATCTCAATTGATGCAGAGAAGGCCTTTGACAAAATTCAACAGCCCTTTATGCAAAAAACCCTCAATAAGCTAGGTATTGACAGAACGTATCTCAAAATAATAAAAGCTATTTACGACAAACCAACAGCCAATATCATACTGAATGGGCAAAAACTGGAAGCATTCCCCTTGAAATCTCGCACTAGACAAAGATGCCCTCTCTCACCACTCCTATTCAATATAGTACTAGAAGTTCTAGCCAGAGCAATCAGGTAAGAAAAAAAAAGCACATTCAAATAGGAAAGGAGGAGATCAAATTGTCTCTATTTGCAGACGACATGACTGTATTCTAGAAGACCCCATCTCCTCAGCCCAACAGCTCCTGAAACTCATAAGCAACATCAACAAAGTCTCCGGATACAAAATCAATGTGCAAAAATCACAAGCATTCCTATACACCAATAACAGACTTAAAGAGAGCCAAATCAAGAACGAACTGCCAAACACAATTCCCACAAAGAGAATAAAATATCTAGAAATACAACTAACAAGGGATGTAAAGGACCTCTTCAAGGAGAACTACAAGCCACTGGTCAATGAAATAAGAGAGGACATAAACAGATGGAGAAACATTGCAAGTTCATGGTTAGGAACAATCAATATCATGAAAATGCCCATACTGTCCAAAGTAATTTACAGATTCAACACTATCCCCATCAAGCTATCAATGACCTTCTTCACAGAACTGGAAAAAAACACCTTAAACTTCATATGGAACCAAAAGAGAGCCCACATAGCCAAGTCAATTCTAAGCAAAAGGAATAAAACGAGAGGCATCATACTACCGGACTTCAAATTATACTACAAGCCTACAGTAATCAAAAGAGCATGGTACTGGTACAAAACCAGAGATATAGACCAATGGAACAGAACAGAGGTCTCGGAGGCAGCACATCATATCTACAACCATCTGATCTTTGACAAACCAGACAAAAACAAGCAATGGGGAAAGGATTCCCTGTTTAATAAATGGTGTTGGGAAAACTGGCTAGCCATGTGCAGAAAGCAGAAACTGGACCCCTTCCTGACACCTCACAGTAAAATGAACTCCAAATAGATTAAAGACTTAAACATAACTTCCAATGCCATAAAGACCCACGAAGAAATTCTAGGCAAAACCATTCAGTACATAGGTGAGGACTTCATGACCAAAACACCAAAATCATTGACAACAAAAGCCAAAATAGACAAATGAGACCTAATCAAACTCCACAGCTTCTGCACAGCAAAAGAAACAGTCATTAGAGTGAATCCGCAACCAACAGAATGGGAAAAAATTTTTGCACTTCACCCACCTGACAAAGGGCTGATATCCAGAATTTACAAAGAACTAAAACAGATTTACAAGAAAAAAACAAACAAGCCCATTCAAAATTGGGCAAAGGATATGAACAGATACTTTACAAAAGAAGACATACATGAGGCCAACAAACATATGAAAAAATGCTCATCATCACTGGTCATCAGAGAAATGCAAATCAAAACAACATTTAGATATCATCTCACGCCAGTTAGAATGGCGATCATTAAAAAATCTGGAGACAACAGATGCTGGAGAGGATGTGGAGAAATAGGAGCACTTTTACACTGTTGGTGAGAGTGTAAATTAGTTCAGCCATTGAGAAAGACAGTGTGGCGATTCCTCAAGGACCTAGAAATAGAAATTCCATTTGATCCAGCAATCCCATTATTGGGTATATATCCAAAGGATTATAAATCGTTCTACTATAAGGACACGTGCACACGAATGTTCATTGCAGCACTGTTTACAACAGCAAAGACCTGGAACCAACCCAAAAGCCCATCAATGATAGACTGGAAAGGGAACATGTGACACATAAACATCATGGAATATTATGCAGCCATAAAAAACGATGAGTTTGTGTCCTTTGTAGGGACATGGATGAACCTGGAAACCATTATTCTCAGCAAACTGACAGAAGAGCAGAAGATCAAACACCGCATATTCTCACTCATAGGCGGATGCTGAACAATCAGAACACATGGACACAGGGAGGGGAGCACTACACACTGGGGTCAGTTGGGGGGAAATATGGAGGGACGGTGGGGGGTGGGGTGTTGTGGAGCGATAGCAAGGGGAGAGGTGCCAGACGTAGGTGATGGCGAGGAAGGCAGCAAATCACACTGCCAAGTATGTACTTTTGAAACAATCTTGTGTGTTTTTCTCATGTACCCCAAAACCTAAAATGCAATAAAGTAAATAAATGGGAAAAAAAGTAAAAGAAACCATTCTGTTAGATAGCTCCGTTTTCGTTTTAGAGCAAGATATATTTCATTACAGCATATACCACCATTCACCCTGGAATACACAAATGCTGCTCCTAGAAGAAAGATGTTTCTAACTCGCTGAATCTAAACAAAAATGCAACTACCTGAGGTGAACGAACACACAGCAGAGTAGTTTGAAAGATACGTTTCTTCTGAGTTTTATACGCAGTCTTACTGCTGGCTCTGATATGCCTGGAATTTCCTGGAAATGTCTGTTTTTAGATTCTCCACAGAAAGGGTTTCTGAACTTCTGCATACACACATCAGTTTAACTGTGTAAGTTGAATGCACTCATTGACAACCATTCTGTTACGTAGCTCCATTTTTGTTTTAGAGACAGGTAGTTCTTATTACAGGATATATTCCCCTTCACTGTGGAATAGGCAAACGCTGATCCTAGAAGAAAGGTGTTTCTAACTCGCTGAATCTAAACATAGTGGAAACTCCCTAAGGTGAATGAACACACAGAACAGCAGTCTGAAAGATACTATTCTTCTGTGTTTTAGACACAGTCTTACTGATGTTTCTGATATGCGTGGATTTGGTTGGAAATGTCTGTCTTTAGATTCTCCACAGAAAGCGTTTCTGAACTTCTGCATACACACATCAGGTTATCTCTGTAAGTTGAAAGCAAACTTTGACTCTGTAAGTTGAATGCACACTTTGAATAGCTCCGTTTTCATTTTAGAGCCAGATATTTCTTATTACAGCATATACTCCCATTCACACTGAAATATCCAAATGCTGCTCCTTGAAGAATGGTGTTTTTAACTCGCTGAATCTAAACATAGATGCAACTCCCTAAGGTGAAAGAACACAATGCAGAGCAGTTTGAAAGATACGTTTCTTCTGTGTTTTAGATGCATTCTTACTGCTGTTTCTGGTAAGCCTCGATTAGGTTTGAAATGTCT
>NW_016108149.1:100526-106072 GCF_001604975.1 Cebus imitator
ACACATTGAGAAACATTCTCCTAGATAGCTCTGTTTTTGTTTTACAGCCAGATGTTCTCATTACAACATATGCTCCCATTTACTCTGGAATGTCCAAACTCCACTCCTAGAAGAAACGGGTTTCTAAATCACTGAATCTAAAGAAAGATGCAACTCCCTAAGGTGAACAAACAAAAAGCAGAGCAGTTTGAAAGATCCGTTTTTTCTGTGTTTTAAACGCAGTCTTACTGCTAATTCTTATATGCCTGGATTTGGCTGCAAATATCTGTTTTTAGATTCTCTAAAGAAAGGGTTTCTGAACTGCTGCATATGCATATCAGTTCAGGTCTGTAAGCTGAATGCACACATTGACAACCATTTTCTGAGACAGCTCCGTTTTTCTTTTAGAGCCAGGTATTTCTGATTACAGCACATACTCTCATACACTCTGGAATGTCCAAAGGCAGCTCCTAGAGGAAATGTGTTTCTAGCTGGCTGAATCTAAATATAGATGCAACTCCCTAAGGTGAATGAACACACAGCAGAGCAGTTTGAAAGATCTGTTTTTTCTGTGTTTTAGTCACAGTCTTACTACTAATTCTTATGTCTGGATTGGCTGGAAATATCTGTTGTTAGTTCCTCTAAAAAACGTGTTTCTAAATCGCACACATTGACACCCATTCTCCTAGATAGCTCCATTTTTGTTTTAGAGGCAGATATTTATTAATACAGCATATACTCCCATTCACACTGGAATGTCCAAACGCAGCTCCTAGAAGAAACATGTTTCTAACTCCCTGAATCTAAAGATAGCTGCAACTTCCTAAGGTGAAGGAACACACAGCAGAGAAGTTTGAAATATCATTTTTTCTTTGTTTTAGTCGCAGTCTTACTGCTTCTTCTTATATGCCTGGATTTGGCTGGAAATACCTGTTTTTAGATTCTCCAAAGAAAAAATTTCTGAACTACTGCATACACACATCAGTTTCACTCTGTACATTGAATGCACACATTGTCAACAATTCTGCTAAATACCTCCGTTTTTGTTTTAGAGCCAGATATTTGTCATTACAGCATATACTACCATTCACTGTGGATTGTCCAAATGCAGCTTTTGGAAGAAACGTGTTTCTAACTCGCTGAATCCATAGATAGATGCAACTTTCTAAGGTGAACTAACACACAGCCAAACAGTGTGAAAGATCCTTTTTTTCTATGTTTTACTTGCAGTCTCACTTCTAATTCTTATATTCCCGGATACAGCTGGAAATATCTGTTTTTAGATTCTCCAAGGAAAGGGTTTCAGAACTGCTGCAAACACACATCAGTTTAACTTTGTAAGTTGAATACACACAGTGAAAATCATTCTGTTTGATAGCTCCGTTTTTGTTTTATAGCCAGATATTTCTCATTACAGCATATACTCCCTTTCACTGTGGAATGCAAAAAACACATCTCCTAGAAGAAACATGTTTCTAACTTGGTGAATCCAAAGTTAGATGCAACTCCATAAGGTGAATGAACACACAGCACAGCAGTTTGAAACATCCATTTTTTCTGTGTTTTAGATTCAGTCTTACTACTAATTCTTATTTGTTGCATTTTGCTGGTAATATCTGTTTCTAGATTCTCCAAAGAAAGGGTTTCTGAACTGCTGCATACAAGCATCAGTTTAACTCTGTATGTTGAATGCCCATTGACAACCATTCTCCTAGATAGCTCCACTTTTTTTTTAGAGCCATATATTTCTCATTACAACCTATATTCCCATTCACTATGGAATGTCCAAACACAGCTCCAAGAAGAAATGTGTTTCTAACTCGGTGAATCTAAAGATAGATACAACTTTCTAAGTTGAATGAACACCCAGCCGAGCAATGTGAAAGATCCGTTTTTTCTATGGTTTACACTCAGTTTAATGCTAATTCTTATATGCCCGGATGTGTCTGGAAATATCTCTTTTTAGCTTCTGCAAAGAAAGGGTTTCTGAGCTTCTGCATACACACATCAGTTTAACTATGTAAGTTGAATGGACACATTGACAACCATTGTGCTAGATAGCTCTGTTTTTGTTTTAGAGCCAGATACTTCTCATTACAGCATATATTCCCATTAACTCTGGAATGTCCAAATGCAGCTCCTAGAAGAAACGTGTTTCTCACTTGCTGAATCTAAAAATAGATGCAACTCACTAGGGTGAAGGAACACACAGTAGAGCAGTTTGAAAAATCAGTTTTTTCTGTGTTTCAGGTGCAGTCTTACTGCTAATTCTTATATTCCTGTATTTGGCAGGAAATATCTGTTTTATATTCTCCAAAGAAAGGGTCTCATAACTGCTGAATACACATATCAGTTTAACTCTGTAAGTTGAATGCACACGTTGACAACCATTCTGCTAGATAGTTCCGTTTTTGTTTTAGAGCCAGATATTTCTCATTACATCATACACTCCCGTTCACTCTAGAATGTCCAAACACAGCTCCTAGAAGAAACATGTTTCTAACTCACTGAATCTAAAGATAGATGCAATTCCATAAGGTGAATCAACACAGCAGAGCCGTGTGAAAGGTCCGATTTTTCTCTGTTTTAAATGCAGACTTACTGCTAATTCTTATATTCCTGGATTTGGCTGGAAATATCTGTTTTTACTCCAAAGAGTTTCTGAACTTCTGCATACTCACATCAGTTTAACCCTGTAAGTTGAATGCACACATTGACAACCATTCTGCTAGATAGCTCCATTTTTGTTATAGAGCCAGATATTTCTCATTATGGCATTTACCCTTTCACTCTTAAATGTCCAAACACAGCTCCTGGAAGAAACGTGTTTCCCGCTTGGTGAATCTAAAGATAGATGCAGCCCCCTAAGATGAATGAACACACAGCACAGCAGGTTGAAAATCCGTTGTTTTCTGTTTTAGATCCATTCTTACTGCTAATTCTTATATGCTTGGAATTGGCTGGAAATATCTGTTTTTAGATTCTCCAAAGAAAGTGTTTCTGAACTGCTGCATAAACTCATCAGTTTACCTCTGTAAGTGGAATGCACAAATTGACAACCATTCTGCTTGATAGCTCCATTTTGTTTTAGAGCCAGACATTTCTCATTACAGCATATACTCCCATTCACTGTGGAATGTCCAAATGCAGCTTCTAGAAGAAACGTGTTTCTAACTTACGGAATGTAAAGATAGATGCAACTTTGTAAGTTGAAGACAAACACATCAGAGTAGTTTGAAAGATGTGTTTTTTCTGTGTTTTAGACGAAGTCATACTGCTAAGTCTTATACACCTCGATTTGGCTGGAAATATCTGTTTGTAGATTCTCCAAAGAAAGGGTTTCTGAACTGCTGCATACACACATCAATTTAGCTCTGTAAGTAGAATGCGCACATTGACAACCATTCTCCTAGATAGCTCCGTTTTTATTTACAGCCAGATATTTCTCATTACAACATATCCTCCCATTCACTCTTGAATGTCCAAACGCAGCTCCTAAAAGAAAGATGTTCCTAACTTGCTGAATCTAAAGATACATGCAACTCCCTAAGGTGAATGAACACAAAGCAGAGCAGTTTGAAAGATCCGTTTTTTCTGTGTTTAGTCTCAGTCTTACTGCTAATTCTTATATGCCTGGATTGGGTGGAATTATCTGTTTTTAGCTCGTCTAAAAAACGTGTGTCTAACTCGGTGAATCTAAAGATAGATGCAACTCCCTAAGGTGAAAGAACATGCAACAGAAAAGTTTGAAAAATCAGTTTTTTCTGTGTTGTAGATGCAGCCTTATTGCTTCTTCTAGTGTGCCTAGATTTGGCTGGAAGTATCTGTTTTTAGATTCTCCATAGAAAGTGTTTCTGAACTGCTGCATAAACCATTAGTTTAACTATGTAAGTTGAATGCACACATTGACAACCATTCTCCTAGTTAGCTCCGTTTTTTTTGGAGCCCCTTAATTCTCATTACAACATATAGTCCCATTCACTCTTGAATATCCAAACGCAGTTCCTAGAGGAAACATGTTTTGAACTCGCTGAAACTAAAGATAGATGCAACTACAAAGGTGAAAGAATGCACAGCAGAGCAGTTTGAAAGATCCATTTTTTTCTGTGTTTTAAATGCAGATTCAATGCTAATTCTTACATGCCTGGATATGGCTGGAAATGTCTGTTTTTAGAGTCTCCAATAAAAGGCTTACACAAATCCGTTTAACTCTCTAAGTTGAATGCACACTTTGACAACCATTCTGATAGACAGCTCCGTATTTGCTTTAGAGCCAGATATTTCTCATTACAGCATATATTCCTGTTCACTATGGAATGTACAAATGCAGCTCATAGAAGAAACGTGTTTCTAACTCGCTGAGTCTAAAGATAGGTGTAACTCCCTAAGGTGAATGAACACACAGCAGAGCAGTTTGAAAGATCCATTTTTTCTGTCTTAGACGTAGCCTTACTGCTAATTGTTATATGACTGGATTTGACTGGAAATATCTGTTTTCAGATTCTGCAAAGAAAGGTTTTCTGAACTGCTGCATACACACACCACTTTAACTCTGTAAGAGGATGCACACTTTGACAAGAATTCTGCTGGATAGCTCCGTTTTAGTATTAGAGCCAGATATTTCTCATTACAGCATATACTCCCATTCTGTCTGGAATGTACAAATGCAGCTCCTGGAAGAAACGTGTTTCTAACTTACTGAACCTAAAGATAGATGGAACTCCGTAAGGTGAACGAACACACAGCAGAGCAGTTTGAAAGATCTGTTTTTTCTGTGTTTTATACGCAGTCTTACTGCTAACTCTTATACGTCTGGATTCGGCTGGAAATATCTGTTTTTAGGTTCTCCAAAAAAAGGGTTTCTGAACTGCTGCATACACACATCCGTTACACTCTGTAAGTTGAATGCACAAGTTGACAACCATTCTCCTAGATACCTCCATTTTTGTTTTAGACCCAGATATTTCTCATTACACCATATACGTCCATCCACACTGGAATGTCCAAATGCAGCTCCTAGAAGCAACGTGTTTATAACTCACTGAATCTAAAGTTAGATGCAACTCCCTTAGGTGAAGTAACACACAGTAGAGAATTTGAAAGATCATTTTTTTTCTGTGTTTAAAAAGCAGTGTTACTGCTTCTTCTTATATGCCTGGATTTTGCTGGAAATATCTCTTTTTAGATTTTCCAAAAAAAGTGTTTCTGAACTGCTGCATACACACATCAGGTAAAGTCTCTCGGTTGAATGCGAACATTGGCAACCATTCTTCTAGATAGCTCAGTTTTGTTTTAGAACCAGATGTTTCTGATTACAGCCTTTACTCCCATTCAATCTGGAATGTCCAAACGCAGCACGTAGAAGAAAAGTGTTTATATCTCGCTGATTCTGAAGATAGATGCAACTACCTAAGGTGAACAAACACACAGCAGAGCAGTTTGAAAGGTCTGTTTTTTCTGCGTTTTATACGCAGTCTTACTGCTAACTCTTATACGTCTGGATTCGGCTGGAAATATCTGTTTTCAGGTTCTCCAAAGAAAAAGTTTCTGAACTACTGTACACACAC
>NW_016108149.1:106176-109392 GCF_001604975.1 Cebus imitator
TTGTTTTAGAGCCAGATACTTCTCATTACAGCATATAATCCCATTCACTCTGGAATGTCCAAACGCAGCTCCTAGAAGAAACGTGTTTCTAACTCGCTGAATCTAAAGATAGATTCGACTAACTAAGGTGAACAAACACACAGCAGAACAGTTTAGAAGATACATTTTTTCGGTGTTTTAGAAGCAGTCTTACTGCTAATTCTAATGTGTCATAATTTGGCTGGAAATATCTGTTTTTAGATTCTCCAAAGAAAGGGTTTCTGAACTGCTGCATACACACATCAGTTTAATTCTGTAAGTTGAATGCATACATTGACAACCATTCTGCTAGATAGCTGTGTTTTTCTTTAGAGCCAGATATTTCTCATTAAAGCGTATACTCCCATTCACTCTGGAATGTCAAAATACAGCACCTAGAAGAAACGTGTTTCTAACTCACTGAATCTCAAGATATTTGCAACTCCCTAGGATGGACGAACACACAGCAGAGCAGTTTGAAAGATCCGTTTTTTCTGTGTTTTAAATGCAGTCATACTGATAATTCTTATATGCCTAGATTTGGCTGGAAATATCTGTTTTTAGATTCTCTGCAGGAAGGGTTTCTGAACTACTTCATACACACATCAGTTTAACTCTGGACATTGAATGGACACATTGAAAACCATTCTGTTAGGTAGCTAAGTTTTCGTTTGAGAGCCAGATATTTCTCATTACAGAGTACACTCCCATTCACTCTGGAATATCCAAATGCTACCCCTAGAAGGAAGGTGTTTCTAACTAAGATGAATGAACGCACAGCAGAGCAGTTTGAAAAATACATTTCTTCTGTGTTTTAGACGCAGTCTCACAGAAGTTTCTGATATGGCTTATTTGGCTGAAAATATCTGTGTGTTTAGATTCTCCACCGAAAGGGTTTCCGAATGGCTGCATACAAATATCAGTTTAACTCTGTTAGTTAAATGCACACATTGACAACCATTCTGTTAGACAGCTCCGTTTTTGTTTTAGAGCCAGATATTTCTCATTACAGCATATACCTCCCTTCATTTTGGAATATACAAACACTGCTCCTAGAAGAAAGGTGTTTATAACTCCATGAATGTAAACATAGATGCAACACCCTATGGTGAACGAGGAAACAGCAGAGCAGTTTCAAAGATACGTTTCTTCTGTGTTTTAGATGCAGTCTTACGGCTTTTTCTGATATGCCTGGAAATCTCTGGAAATGTCTAGTTTTAGATTCTCCACAGAAATGTTTTCTGAACTGCTGCATACACAAAACAGTTTAACTCTGTAAGTTGAATGCACACCTTGACAACCACACAGTTACATCGATCCATATTCGTTTTAGAGAGAGATATTTCTCATTACTGCATATACTCCCATTCACTCTGGAATATCCAAACGCTGATCCTAGAAGAAAGTTGTTTCTCCATCGATGGATCTAACACAGATGCAACCCCCTAAAATGAGTGAACACACCACAGAGCTGTTTTAAAGAAAGGTTTCCTCTGTGTTTCGGACGCAATATTACTGCTGTTTCTGATATGCCTTGATTTGGCTGGAAATGTCTGTTTTTAGATTCTCCACAGAAAGGTTTCTGAACTGCTGCATTCACACATCAGTTTAACTCTGTAAGTGGAATGCGCACATTGACAAGCATTCTATTAGATAGCTCCGTTTTCATTTTAGAGGCACATATTCCTCATTAGAGCATATAGTCCCATTCACACTGGAATATCCAAACGCTGCTCCTAGAAGAAAGGTGTTTCTAACTCGCTGAATCTAAATGCAACTCCCAAAGGTGAAAGAACACACAGCAGAGCAGCTGGAGAGATATGTTTCTTCTGTGTTTTAAATGCAGGCTTACTGCTGTTTCCGATATGCCTGGATTTGTTTGGAAATGTCTGTTTTTAGATTCTCCACAGAAAGGGTTTGTGAACAGCTGCATACAGACATCAGTTTAATTCTGTAAGTTGAATGCACACATTGACAACCATTATGTTAGATGGCTGTGTTTTCATTTTAGAGCCAGATATTTCTCATTACAGCCTATACTCAAATTCACTCTGGAATATCCAAGCGCTGCTCCTAGAAGAAAGGTGTTTCTAACTTGCTGAATCTAAACATAGATGCATACCTCTAAGGTGAACAACCACACAGTAGAACAGTTTGAAAGATACGTTTCTTCTGTGTTTTAGAGGCACTTTTACTGATATTTCTGACATGCCTGGAAATGGCTGGATATATCTGTTTTTACATTCACTACAGAAAGGGCTTCTGAACTGCTGCATGCACATCAGTTTAACTCTCTAAGTTGAATGCACATATTGACAACCATTCTGTTAGATAACTCCGTTTTCATTTTATAGCCAGATATTTTTCTTTAAAGCATATATTCCCATTCATTCTGGGATATCCTAACGCTGCTCTGAGAAGAACGGTGTTTCTAACTCGCTGAATCTAAACATATATGCAACTGCCGAACGTGAAGGAACACACAGCATAGCAGTTTGAAAGATTCGTTTCTTCTCTCTTTTAGACACAGTCACATTTCTATTTCTGATATCCCTGGATATGCCTGGAAATGTCTGTTTTTAGATTCTCCACAGAAAGGGTTTCTGAACTGCTGCATACACACATCAGTTTAACTCTGTAAGTTGACTGCACACGTTGACAACCATTCTGCTAGATAGCTCCATTTTTCATTTAGAGCCAGATATTTCTCATTACAGCATATACTCCCATTCACTCTGGAATGTCCAAACGCAGCTCCTAGAAGAAACGTGTTTCTAACTCACTGAATCTAAAGATAGATGCAAATCCCTAAGGTGAATGAAAACACAACCGAGCAATATGAAAGATGCGTTTTTTCTGTGTTTTGCACACAGTCTTACTGCTAATTCTCATATGCATCGATTTTGCCAGAAATATCTCTTTTTAGATTCCCCAAAGAAAGGTATCTGAACTGCTGCATACGTGCAACTGTTTCACTCTGTAAGTTGAATGGACACATTGACAACCATTGTGCTAGACAGCTCCGTTTTTGTTTTAGAGCCAGATATTTCTCATTACAGCATATAATCACATTCACTCTGGAATGTCCAAACGCAGCTCCTAGAAGAAACGTGTTTATAACTCACTGAATCTAAAGATAGATGCAACTCCCTAGGGTGGACAAACACACAGCAGAGCAGCTTGAAAGATCCGTTTTTT
>NW_016108149.1:117677-121933 GCF_001604975.1 Cebus imitator
CAAAGCAGCCGCGCGGGGCAAAGCAGCGGCGCTGGCCGGCGCTGGCCGGCACAGCCGTGCTGGCCACAACAGCCGCGCTGCTGACCGTGGAGCACCTCTGCCCGGGAATTTCCTAGTCTGTGGGCAATAAAAACACGGCGTCCACTCACCCTCTGCGCTTTCACTGGGAGCTGCAATCCTGAGCTGTTCCTAAACGGCCATCTTGGATCCACAGCAGAGCAGTTTTAAAGATAGTTTTTTCTGTGTTTTACACACAGTCTTACTGCTAATTCTTATATGCCTGTATTTGGCTGGAAATATCTGTTTTAAGAAAGAAAGGGTTTCTGAACTGCTGCATACACATAGCTGTTTAACTCTGCAAGTTGAATGAACACATTGACCACCATTCTACTAGATAGCCCGTATTAGTTTTAGAGACAGATATTTCTCATTACAGCATATACACAAATTCACTCTGGAATGTGCACACGCAGCTCCTAGAAGAAACGTGTTTATAACTCGCTGAATCTAAAGACAGATGCAATTCCCTAAGAATAACGGACACGTAGCAGATCAGTTTGGAAGATCAGTTATCTCCTGTGTTTTAAACGCAGTCTTACTGCTCATTCTTATATGCCTGGATTTGGCCAGCAATATCTGTTTTTAGAAAGAAAGGGTTTCCGAAGTGCTGCATACACAAATGGGTTTAAATCTTTAAGTTGAATGAACAGTTTGACAACCATTCTCCTATACAGCAGATAATTCTCATTACAGCATACACTCCCATTCACTGTGGAATGTCCAAACGCAGCTTCTAGAAGAAACGTGTTTCTATCTCGCTGAATCTAAAGACAGATGCAACTCCCTAGGGTGAAAGAACACATAGCAGAAC
Source organism: Cebus imitator (assembly GCF_001604975.1). Lineage (NCBI taxonomy): Eukaryota > Metazoa > Chordata > Mammalia > Primates > Cebidae > Cebus > Cebus imitator. The sequence goes on from NW_016108149.1 coordinate 118,549, forward strand.
GTTTGAACGATCCACTTTTTCTGTGTTTTTGACACAGTCTTACTGCTAGTTCTTATATGCCTGTATTTGGCTGGAAATATCTGTATTTAGAGTCTCCAAAGAAAGGGTTTCTGAACTGTGCCATCCCCACATCCATTAACTCTGTAAGTTGAATGTACATCTTGACAACCATTCTTCTAGATAGCTCCGTTTTTGTTTTAGAGCCACATATTTTTCATTACAGCATATACTCCCATTCACTCTGGAATGTTGAAATGCAGCTCCTAGAAGAAACATGTTTCTAACTCGCTGAATATAAAGATAGATGCAACTCCCTAAGGTGAACAAACACACAGCATAGCAGTTTGAAAGATCCGTTTTTTCCTGTGTTTTATTCACCCTCTTACTGCTAATTCTTATATGCCTGGATTTGCCTGAAAATATCTGTTTTTAGATTCTCCAAAGAAAGGGTTTCTGAACGGTTGCATACACACATCAGTTTAACTCTGTAAGTAGGCTGCACACATTCACAACCATTCTGCTAGATAGCTCCATTTTCGTTTTGAAGCCAAATATTTCTAATTACAGCCCATACTCCCATTCACTGTGGAATACCCAAACGCAACCCCTAGAAGAAACGTGTTTCTAACTCTCTGAATCTAAAGATAGATGCAACTCCCTAAGGTGAAAGAACACACAGCAGAACAGATTGAAAGATCCGTTTTTTTCTGTGTTTTAAACGCATTCCTACTGCTAATTCTTATATGCCTGCATTTGGCTGGAAATATCGGCTTTTTAGATTCTCCATAGAAATGATTTCTGAACTGCTGCATACACACATCAGTTTCCTTCTGTAAGTTGAATGCAAAGATTGACAACCATTCATCTAGAAAGCTCCATTTTTGTTTAGGGCCAGATATTTCTCATTACAGCATCTACTCCCATTCACTCTGGAATGTCCAAACCCAGATCCTAGAAGAAATGTATTTCCAACTCACTGAATCTAAAGATAGATGAAACTTCATCAGATGAACGAACACACAGCAGAGCAGTTTGAAAGATCCGTTTTTCCTGTGCTTTAAATGCAGTCTTATGCTAATTCTTATATGCCTGGATTTAGCAGGAAATAAGTTTTTTTAGAATCTCCATGGAAAGCGTTTCTTAACTGCTGCATGCACACATTACTTTAACTCTGTAAGTTGAATGCACACATTGATAACGATTCTGCTAGATAAATCCGTTTTTGTTTTAGAGCCCCATATTTCTCACTAACAGCATATGCTTCCATTCACTCTGGAAGGTCCAAACACAGCTCCTAGAAGAAACGTGTTTCTAACTCGCTGAATCTAAAGATAGATGCAACTCCCTAAGATGAATGAACACACAGCAGAGCAGTTTGAAATATCCGTTTTTTCTGGGTTGTAAGCACAGTCTTACTGCTAATGCTTTTATGACTGTAGTTGGCTGGACATATCTGTTTTTAGATTCTCCAAAGAAAGGGATTCTGAAATGCTGAATACACACACCAGTTTAACTCTCTAAGTTGAATGCACACATTGATAGCAGTTCTGCTAGATAGCTCCATTTTTGTTTTAGAGCCAGATATTTCTCATTACGGCATATACTCCCATTCACTCTGGAATGTCCAAACACAGCTCCTAGAAGAAACGTGTTTCTAACTCGCTGAATCTAAAGATACATGCAACTCCCTAAGGTGAACAAACACACAACAGAGCAGTTTGAAAGATCCGTTTTTCTCCGTTTTAGACGCAGTCTTACTGCTAGTTCTTATATGCCTGGAATTGCCTTGAAATATACGTCTTTTTATTCAGAAAACAAAGGATTCTGAACTGCTCCATACACACATCAGTAAAACTCTGTAAGTTGAATCTACACAATTGACAACCATTATCCTAGGTAGCTCCGTTTTCATTTTAGAGCCAGATATTTCTCATTACAGCATATACTCCTCTTCACTCTGCAATGTCCTAAAGCAATTCCTAGAAGAAACGTGTTTCTAACTCGCTGAATCTAAAAATAGATGCAACTCTCCAAGGTGAACGAACAGAAAGCCGAGCCGTTGGAAAGATCCGTATTTTCTTTGTTTTAAACGCAGTCTTACTGCCAATTCTTATATGCCTGGATTTGGCTGGAAATATCTGTTCCTATATTCTCCAAACAAAAGATTTCTGAACTGCTGCATACACACATCAGTTTAACTGTGTAACCTGAATGCACACATTGACAACCATTCTGCTAGATGGCTCCGTTTTCCTTTTTGAGGCAGATATTTCTCATTACAGCATATGCTCCCATTCACTCTTGAATGTCCAAACGCAGCTCCTAGAAGAAACGAGTTTCTAACAGGTTGAATCTAAAGATAGATGCAACTCACAAACATGAAAGAACACACAGCAGAGCAGTTTGACGGATATGTTTTTTCTGTGTTTTAAATGCAGTCTGACTGCTAATTCTTTTATGCCTTAATTTTGCTGGTAATATCTCTTTTTATATTCTCCAAAGAAAGGTTTTCTGAAGGGCTGCATACAGACATCAGTTTAACTGTGTAAGTTGAATGCACACGTTGACAACCAATCTGCTAGATAGCTCCGCTTTTCTTTTAGAGCCAGATCTTTCTCATTACAGCATATACTCCCATTCACTCTTGAATGTGGAAACGCAGCTCCTAGAAGAAACGTGTTTCTAACTCGCTAAGTCTAAAGATAGATGCAACTCACTAAGGTGAATGAACATACAGCACAGCAGTCGGAAAGATCTATTTTTTCTGTTTACACAGTCTAACTGCTTATTATTATAATATGCATGGATTTGACTGGACATATCTGCTTTTAGATTCACCAAAGAAAGTGTTTCTGAAGTGCTGCATACACACATCAGTTTAACTCTGTACGTTGCATGCACACATTGACAACCATTCTTCTAGATAGCTCTGTTTTTCTTTTAGGGCCAGACATTTCTCATTACGGCATATACTCCCATTCACTCTTGAATGTCCAAACGCAGCTCCTAGAAGAAACGTGTTTCTAACTCGCTGAATCTAAAGATAGATGCAACTACATAAGGTGAATGAACGCACAGCAAATCTGTTTGAAAGATCCATTATTTCTGTGATTTAAACGCAGTCTAACTGCTTCTTCTTATATGCCTGGATTTGGCTGGAAACATCTGTTTTTAGATTCTCCAAAGAAAAGGTTTCTGAACTGCTGCATACACACATCAGTTTACCTCTGTAAGTAGAATGCACTCATTGACAACAACTGTGCTAGATAGCTCCATTTTCGTTTTAGAGCCAGATATTTCTCATTACAGTATATACTCCCATTCATTCTGGAATGTCCAAACGCAGCTCCTAGAAGAAACGTGTTTCTAACTGGCTGAATCTAAA
>NW_016108149.1:122028-127915 GCF_001604975.1 Cebus imitator
TTTGAATGCAGTCTTACTGCTTATTATAATATGCCTGGATTTGGCTGGAAATATCTATTTTTAGATTTTACAAAGAAAGAATTTCTGAATTGCTGCATACTCACATCAGTTTAACTCTGTAAGTTGAATGCACACATTGACAACCATTCTGCTAGATAGCTCTGTTTTTGTTTCAGAGCCAGATATTTCTCATTACAGCATACACTCCCATTCACTCAGGCTCCTAGAAGAAAAGTGTGTCTAACTCGCTGAATCTAAAGATAGGTGAAACTCCCTAAAATGAACAAACACACAGCAGAGCAGTTTGAAAGATAAGTTTTTTCTGGGTTTCAAACGGAGTATTATGCTAATTCTTATATTCCTGGATTTGGCTGGATATATCCGTTTTTAGATTATCCAAAGTAAGCGTTTGAATGGCTGCATACACCCATCAGTTTTCATCTGTAAGATGAATGCACCCATTGAGAATCATTCTGCTAGATACCTGCGTTTTTGTTTTACAGGCAGATATTTTTCATTACAGCATATACTCCCGTTCACCCTGGAATGTACAAATGCAGCTCCTAGAAGAAACGTGTTTCTCACTCGGTGAATCTAAACATAGATGTAGCCCCCTAAGATGAATGAATACATAGTACAGCAGGTTGAAAAATCTGCTGTAGATTTTTCTGCTTTAGACCCATTCTTACTGCTAATTCTTATATGCCTGGAATTGGCTGGAAACATCTGTTTTTAGATTCTGCAAAGAAAGTGTTTCTGAACTGCTGCATACACACATCAGTTTAGCTCTGTAAGTTGAATGCACACATTGACATCCATTCTCCTAGATAGCTCCATTTTTTTAAGAGCCAGATATTTCTCATTACAACATATCCTCCCATTCACTCTTGAATGTCCAAATGCAGCTCCTAAAAGAAAGGTGTTTCTAACTTGCAGAATATAAAGATACATGCATCTCCCTAAGGTGAATGAACACAGAGCAGAGCAGTTTGAAAGATCCGTTTTTTTCTGTGTTTAGTTGCAGTCTTACTGCTAATTGTTATATACCTGGATTGGCTGGAATTATCTGTTTTTAGCTCGTCTAAAAAACATGTTTCTAACTCGGTGAATCTAAAGATCAATGCAACTCCCTAAGGTGAACAAACATGCAACAGAGAAGTTTGAAAAATCCGTTTTCCTGTGTTGTAGATGCAGTCTTACTGCTTCTTCTTGTATGCCTGGATTTGGCTGGAAATATCTGTTTTTATATTCTCCATAGAAAGGGTTTCTGAACTCTTGCATAAACCATTAGTTTAACTCTGTACGTTGAATGCACACATTGACAACCATTCTCCTAGATAGCTCTGGTTTTTTTTAGAGCCACATAATTCTCATTACAGCATATACTCCCATTCACTCTTGAATGTCCAAACGCAGCTCCTAGAAGAAACGTGTTTCGAACTTGCTGAAACTAAAGATAGATGCAACTCCCAAGGGTGAAAGAACACACAGCACAGCAGTTTGAAAGATCCGTTTTTTCTGTGTTTTAAATGCAGATTCACTGCTAATTCTTATATGCCTGGATACGGCTGGAAATGTCTGCTTTTAAATTCTCCAATAAAAGGGTTACACAAATCCGTTTAACTCTGTAAGTTGAATGCACACTTTGACAACCATTCTGATAGACAGCTCCATTTTTGTTTTAGAGCCAGATATTTCTCATTACAGCATATACTCCCATTCAGTCTGGAATATCCACATGGAGCTCCTGGAAGAAACGTGTTTCTAACTCGCTGAGTCTAAAGATACACGCAACTCATTAAGGTGAACGAACACACAGCACAGCAGTTAGAAATATCCGTTTTTTCTGTGTTTTAGATGCAATCTTACTGTTGATCATATATGTCTGGATTTGGCTGCAAATATCTATTTTTAGATTTTCCAAAGAAAGCGTTTCTGAACTGCTGCATACACATATCAGTTTACCTCTGTAAGTTTAATGCACACATTGACAACCATTCTGCTAGATGGCACCGTATTTGTTTTACAACCAGATATTTCTCATTACAGCATGTACTCCCATTCTCTCTGGAATGCCCAAATGCAGCTTTAGAAAAAACGTGTTTCTAACTGGCTGAATCTAAAGATAGATTCAACCCCCTAAGGTGAATGAACACACCACAGAGCCGTTTGAAAGATCTGTTTTGTCTGTGTTTTAAACCCAGTCTTACTGCTAATTGTTATACGCCTGTGTTTGGTTGGAAATACCTGTTTTTAGATTCTCCAAAGAAAGGGTCACTGAACTGCCCCATTCACACATCAGTTTAACTCTGTAAGTTGAATGTACATATTGACAACCATTCTCCTAGATAGCTATGTTTTTGTTTTTGAGCCAGATATTTCTCATTACAGCATATACTCCCTTTCAACCTGGAATGTCCAAACTCTGCTCCTAGAATAAATGGGTTTCTCAAGCACTGAATCTAAAGAAAGATGAGACTCCCTAAGGTGAACAAACAAATAGCAGAGCAGTTTGAAGGATCCGTTTTTTCACTGTTGTAGACACAGTCTTACTGCTAATTCTTATATACCTGGATTTGGCTGGAAATATCTGTTTTTAGATTCTCCAAAGAAACTGTTTCTGAACTGCTGCATACATACATCAGTGTAACTCTGTACGTTGAATGCACACAATGAAAACCACTCTGCTAGGTAGCTCAGTTTTAGTTTCAGAGCCAGATATATCTCATTACAGCAAATACTCCCATTCACTCTGGAATGTGCAAATGCAGCTCCTAGAAGAAATGTGTTTCTAAATCGCTGAATGTCAAGAGAGACTCAAGTCCTTAAGGTGAACAAACACACAGCAGAGCAGATTGAAAAATGCGTTTTTTCTGGGTTTTAAATGCAGTCTTACTGCTAATCATATATGTCTGGATTTGGCTGGAAATATCTATTTTTACATTCTGCAAAGAAAGGGTTTCTGTATTTATGCATACACACATCAGTTTAACTCTGTAAGTTCAATGCACACATTGACAACCATTCTCCTAGATAGCTCTGTTTTTGTTTTAGAGCCAGATATTTCTCATTACAGCATATACTCCCATTCACTCTGGTATGTCCAAATGCACTTTCTAGAAGAAACGTGTTTCTAACTCGCTGAATCTAAAGATAGATGCAACTCCCTAAGGTGAAGGAACACACATCAGAGCAGTTTGAATATCCAGTTTCTCTGTGTTTTAAATGTAGTCTTACTGCTAATTCTTATATGCCTGAATTTGGTTGGAATATCTGTTTTTATATTCTCCAAAGAAAGGGTTTCTGAACTGCTGCATACACACATCAGTTTAACTCTGAAAGTGGAAAGCACACATTGACAACCATTCTGTTAGATAACTCTGTTTTTGTTTTAGAGCCAGATATTTCTCATTACAGCATATAATCCCACTCACTCTGGAATATCCAAATGTTGCTCCTAGAAGAAACGTGTTTCTAACTCGCTGAATCTAAAGATAGATACAACTCCCTAAGATGAACGAACACACAGCAGAGCAGTTTGAAAAATCCAGATTTTCTTGGTTTTAAACACAGTCTTACTGCTAATTCTTATAGGCCTGGATTTGGTTGGAAATATCTGTTTTTAGATTCTCCAAAGAAAGGGTTTCTGAACTGCTGCAAACACACATCAGTTTAACTGTGTAAGTTGAATGCACACATAGACAACAATTCTCCTAGATAGCTCCGTTACTGTTTTCCACGCAGATATTTCTCAATACAGCATATACTACCATTCACACTGGAATGTCCAAATGCAGCTCCTAGAACAATCGTGTTTCTAACTCGCTGAATCTAAAGATAGATGCAACTCCCTAAGGTGAACGAACACACAGCAGAGCAGTTTGAAAGATCCATTTTTTTCTGTGTTTTAAACGCATTCTTAATGCTAATTCTTATATGCCTGGATTTCACTGGAAATATCTGTTTTTAGATTCTCCAAAGAAAGGGTTTCTGAACTACTGCATACACACATCAGTTTAACTCTGTAAGCTGAATACACACATTGACAACCATATTGCGAAATAGATCAATTTTTGTTTTAGAGCCAGATACTTCTCATTAAACCATATACTCCCATTCACTCTGGAATGTCCAAACGCAGCGGCTAGAAGAAACGTGTTTCTAACTCACTGAATGTAAAGATAGATTCAACTCCCTAAGGTGAACGAACCCACAGCAGAGCAGTTTGAAAGATCCGTTTTTTCTGCGTATTACATGCAGTCTTACTGTTAATTCTTTATGCCTAGATTTGGCTGCAAATATCTGTTTTCAGATTCTCCAAAGAAAGGGTTTCTGAACTGCTGCATACACAGATTAGTTTAACTGTTTAAGAGGAATCCACCCATTAACAATCATTCTGCTATATAGCTCCATTGTATTTTAGAGCCAGGTATTTCTCATTACATCATATACTCCCATTCACTCTGGAATGTCCAAACGCAGCGGCTAGAAGAAACGTGTTTTTAACTCGCTGAATGTAAAGATACATGCAACTCCCTACAGTGACAGAACACACAGCAATGCAGTTTGAAAGATCCAATTTTTGTGTGTTTGAAACGCAGTCTTACTGCTAATTCTTATATGACTGTATTTGGCTGCAAATATCTGTTTTTAGATTCTCCAAAGAAAGGGTTTCTGAACTGCTGCATATATGCATCAGTTTAAATCTGTACGTAGAATGTACAAATTGACAACCATTCTGCTAGATAGCTCTGTTTTTGTTTTAGGGTCAGATATTTCTCATTACAGGATTTACTCCCATTCACTCTGGAGTGTCCAAACGCAGCTGCTAGAAGAAACGTTTTTCTAACTAGCTGAATCTAAAGAATGATGCAACTCCCTAAGATGAACAAACATACAGTAGAGCAGTTTGAAAGATCTGTTTATTTCTGTGTTGAAGACACAGTCTTATTGCTAATTCTAATATGCATGGATTTGGCGGTAAGTATCTGTTTTTAGATTCTCCAAATAAGGATTTCTTTACTGCTGCATACATACATCAGTTTAACTCTGTAAGCTGAATACACACATTGACAACCATATTGCGAGATAGCTCCGTTTTTGTTTTAGAGCCAGATATTTCTCATTACAGCATATACTCCCATTCATTCTAGAATGTCCAATCGCATCTCCTAGAAGAAACATGTTTCTACCTTGCTGAATCTAAAGATAGATGCCACTCTGTAACCTGAACAAAGGCACAGCAGAGCAGATTTAAATATATGATTTTTCTGTGTTTTAGATGCAGTCTGACTGCTAATTCTCTTTCTTTTCCCCATTTATTTATTTTATTGCATTTTTGGTTTTGGGGCACATGTGAAGAACATGAAAGATTGTTGCATAAGTACACATGTGGCAGTATGATTTGTTGCCTTTCTCCCCATCACCTACATCTGGCATCTCTCCTCTTGTTATCTCTCTCCAACTCCACACCCCCCACCGTCCCTCCCCTATTTCCCCCCAACTGACCCTTGTGTGTTCTCATTGTTCAACACCCGCCTATGAGTGAGAACATGAGGTGTTTGATCTTCTTCTCTTCTGTCAGTTTTCTGAGAATAATGGTATCCAGGTTCATCCAGGTCCCTACAAAGGACACAAACTCATCGTTTTTGATGGCTGCATAATATTCCATGGTGTACATGTGCCACATTTTCCATGTCCAGTCTATCATCGATGGTCATTTGAGTTGGTTGCAGGTCTTTGCTGTTGTAAACAGTGCTGCAATGAATATTCGTGTGCACGTGTCCTTATAGTAGTAGAACGATTTATAATCCTTTGGATATATACCCAGTAATGGGATTGCTGGGTCAAAAGGAATTTCTATTTCTAGGTCCTTGAGGAATCGCCA
>NW_016108149.1:128326-130959 GCF_001604975.1 Cebus imitator
GCTGTGGAGTTTGATTAGGTCCCATTTGTCTATTTTGGCTTTTGTTGTCAATGCTTTTGGTGTTTTAGTCATGAAGTCTTTGTGTACACCTATGTCCTGAGTAGTTTTGCCTAGATTTTCTTCACGGGTTTTTATGGTTTTAGGTCTTATGTTTAAGTCTTTAATCCATCTGGAGTTAATTTTAGTGTAAGGTGTCAGGAAGGAATCCAGTTTCGGCTTTCTGCACATAGCTAGCCAGTTGTCACAACACCATTTATTAAACAGGGAATCCTTTCCCCATTGTTTGTTTTTGTCCGGTTTGTCAAAGAACAGATGGTTGTAGATATGTTGTGTTGCCTCTGAGACCTCTGTTCTGTTCCATTGGTCTACATCTCTGTTTTGGTACCACTAACATGCTGTTTTGATTATGTAGCCTTGTAGTATAGTTTGAAGTCCAGTAGGGTAATGCCTCCTGCTTTGTTGTTTTTGCTTAGAATTGACTTGGCTATGAGGGCTCTCTTTTGGTTCCATATGAAGTTTAAGGTGGTTTTTTCCAGTTCTGTGAAGGTCATTGGTAGCTTGATGAGGATAGCATTGAATCTGTAAATTACTTTGAGCAGTATGGCCATTTTCATGATATTGATTTTTCCTAACCATGAACTTGGAATGTTTCTCCATCTGTTTGTGTCTTCTCGTATTTCTTTCAGCATTGGCTTGTGGTTCTCCTTGAAGAGGTCCTTTACGTTCCTTGTTAGTTGTATTCCTAGGTATTTTATTCTCTTTGTGGCAATTATGAACGGAAGTTCGTTCTTGATTTGGCTCTCTTTAAGTCTGTTATTGGTGTATAGGAATGCGTGTGATTTTTGCACATTGATTTTGTATCCTGAGACTTTGCTGAACTTGCTTATCAGTTTCAGGAGATTTTGGCTGAGACAATGGGGTCTTCTAGATATACAATCATGTCGTCTGCAAATAGAGACAATTTGACTTTCTCCTTTCCTGTTTGAATACCCTTTATTTCTTTTTCTTGCCTGATTTCTCTGGCTAGAACTTCTAGTAGTATACTGAATAGGAGTGGTGAGAGAGGGCATCCTTGTCTAGTGCGAGATTTCAAGGGAAATGCTTCCAGTTTTTGCCCATTCAGTATGATATTGTCTGTTGGTTTATCGTAAATAGCTTTTATTATTTTGAGATACTTTTTGTCAATACCTAGCTTATTGAGGGTTTTTAGCATAAAGGGCTGTTGAATTTTGTCAAAGGCCTTCTCTGCATCAATTGAGATAATCAAGTGGTTTTTGTCTTTGGTTTTGTTTATGTGGTGAATTACATTTATAGACTTGCATATGTTGAACCAGCCTTGCATCCCCGGGTTGAAGCCAACTTGATCATGGTGGATAAGCTTTTTGAGTGCTGTTGCCATTGGTTTGCCAGCATTTTATTCACCATTTTTGCGTCTATGTTCATCTTGGATATTAACCTGAAGTTTTCTTTTCTTGTTGAGTCTCTGCCGGGTTTTGGAATCAGGATGATGTTTGTCTCATAAAATGATTTGGGAAGAATTCCCTATTTTTGTATTGTTTGGAATAGTTTCAGAAAGTATGGTACCAGCTCCTCTTTATGTCTGGTAGAATTTGGTTGTGAATCCGTCTGGATCTGCGCTTTTTTGGGTGGTAAGCTCTTAATTGCTGCCTCAACTTCAGACCTTGTTATGGGTCTGTTCAGGGTTTCGGCTTCTTCCTGGTTTAGGCTTTGGAGGAGGCAAGAGTCCAGGAATTTATCCATTTCTTCCAGGTTTACTAGTTTGTGTGCATAGAGTTGTTTGTAATAATCCCTGATGATGGTTTGAATTTCTGTGGAATCTGTAGTGATATCCCCTTTATCGTTTTTTATTGCATCAATTTGGTTATTCTCTCTTTTCTTTTTTATTAATCTGGCTAGAGATCTGTCTCTTTTGTTGATTTTTTAAAAAACTAGCTCCTGGATTTATTGATTTTTTGAAGGGTTTTTTTGTTTCTCTATCTCCTTCAGTTCTGCTGTGATCTTAGCTATTTCTTGTCTTCTGCTAGACTTTGAGGTTTTGTTCATCTTGCTCCTCTAGCTCTTTCAATTTTTACGACAGGGTGTCAATTTTTGATCTCTCCTTGCTTCTCATATGGGCACTCATTGCTATATATTTTCCTCTAGAGACTGCTTTTAATGTGTTACAGATATTCTGGTAGGTTGTGCCTTCATTCTCATTGGTTTTGAAGAACATCTTTATTTCTGTCTTCATTTCCTTGTTTATCCAGTCAACATCCAAGAGCAAGTTGGTCAGTTTCCATGAAGCTGTACGGTTCTGTGTTAGTTTTTGAATTCCGAGTTCTAATTTGATTGCAGTGTGGTCTGAGAGAATGTTTATTATAATTTCCGTTCTTTTGCATTTGCTGAGGAGTGATTTACTCACAATTATGTGGTGAATTTAAGAGTAGGTGTGATGTGGTGCTGAGAAGAATGTATATTCTGTGGATTTGGGGTGGAGAGTTCTGTAAATGTTTATTAGGTTTGCTTGGTCCAGGTCTGAGTTCAAGTCCTGGATATCCTTGTTAATTTTCTGTCTGGATGATCTGTCTAATATTGACAATGCGGTGTTAAAGTCTCCCACTATAATTGTGTGG
>NW_016108149.1:132269-134324 GCF_001604975.1 Cebus imitator
TGCTTGGTCAATTCGGCTGTTGATACTTGTGCATGCTTCGTGAAGTTCTCGTGTTGTGTTTTTCAGCTCCATCAATTCACTTATATTCCTTTCTATTTTGTCCATTCTTGTTAGCATTTTGTCAAATCTTTTTTTCAACGTTCTTAGTTTTTTTGCATTGGGTTAGAGCATGTTCTTTTAGTTCAGAGAAGTTTCTTACTACCCACCTTCTGAGGTATGATTCTGTCATTTCATCACACTCGTTCTCCATCCAACCTTGTTCCCTTGCTGGTCAGAAGTTGTGATCCCTTGTAGGAGGATAGGTGTTCTGGTTTCGGGTGTTTTCATCCTTTTTGTGCTGGTTTCTTCTGATCTTTATTGATTTGCCTACCTGTCGTCTTTGTAGTTACTGGCTTTCAGATTGGGCCTATGTGTGGACGTTCTGTTTGTTGATGATGAGGTTATTTCTGTTTCTTAGTTTTCCTTCTAACAGTCTGGCCCATCTGCTGTAGGTCTGCTCAGGTCCACTCTAGGCCCTGCTTGCCTGGGGTTCACCTGCAGCAGGCTCTGGGCTGGGAGCTGCAATCCTGAGCTGTTACAAATTGGCCATCTTTGATCGAGCCATTTATTCTTATCCTAATTTTTATATGTTTGGATTTGGCTGGAAATATCTGTTTTTAGAATCTCCAAAAATGGGTTTCTGAACCGCTGCATACACACATCAGTATCACTCTGTAAGATGATTGCACACCTTGGCAACCACTGTGCTGGATAGTTCAGTTTTTGTTTTAGAGCCAGATATTTCTCATTACAGTATTTATTCCCATTCTAACTGGAATGTCTAAACTCAGCCACTAGAATAAAGGTGTTTCTTACTCGCTGAATCTAAAGATACAGGCAACTCCCTAAGGTGAATGAATACACAGCAGGGCAGTTTGAAAGATCAGTTTTTTCTGTGTTTCAAATGCAGTCTTACTACCAATTCTTATATGTCTGGATTTGGCTGCAAATATGTGCTATTAGATTTTCAAAAGAAAGGGTTTCTGAACTGCTGCATACACACATCAGTTTAACTCTGTAAGTTCCATGCAAACATTGACAACCATTCTGCTAGATAGCATTGTTTTTGTTTTAGGGCCAGATATTTCTCATTACAGCATATACTGCCAATCACTCCGAAATGTCCAAACGCAGCTCCTAAAAGAAACGTGTTTCTAACTCACTGAAACTAAAGATAGATGCAACTCCTGAAGGTGAAAAAACACACAGCAGAGCAATTTGAAAGATCAATTTTTTCTGTATTTTAAACGCCCTCTTACTGCTAATTCTTATATGCCCTGATTTGGCTGGAAATATCTGTTTTTAGATTCTCCAAAAAAGTGTTTCTGAACTGCAGCTTCCACACATCAGTTTCACTCTGTAGGTTGAATGCACACATTGACAACCATTCTGCCAAATATATCCGTATTTGTTTTAGAGAGAGATATTTTTCATTACAGCCTATAGTCCCATTCACTCTGGAATATCCAAACACAGCTCCTAGAAGAAAGGTGTTTCTAACTCGCTAAATCTAAACATAGATTCAGCTCCCTTAGGTGAACGAATAGGCAGAAGAGCAGTTAGAAAAATACGTTTCTTCTGTGTTTTAGACACAGTCTTACTGCTGTTTCTGATATGAATGGAATTGGCTGGAAATGTCTGTTTTTAGATTCTCCACAGAAATGGTTCCTGAACTGCTGCATACAGACATCAGTTTAATTCTGTAAGTTGAATGCACACATTGACAACCATTCGGTTAGATAGCTCCGTTTTCGTTTTAGAGCCAGGTATTTCTCATTACAGCCTATACTCCCATTCACTCTGGAACACGAAATGCTGCTCCCAGAGAAAAGGTGTTTCTACTCGCTGAATCTACACATAGATTCAACTCCCTAAGGTGAACGAACACACAGCAGAGCAGTTTGAAAGATACATTTCTTCTGTGTTTTAGATGCAGTCTTACTGCAGTTTCTGATATGCCTGGCTTTTGCTGGAAATATCCGCTTTTAGATTCTCCACAGAAAGTGTTTCTGAACT
>NW_016108149.1:134356-139378 GCF_001604975.1 Cebus imitator
TGTTTAACTCTGTAAGTTGAATGCACACATTGACAACCATTCTGTTAGATAGCTCTATTTTCATTTTAGAGCCAGATATTTCTCCTGACAGCCTATACTGCCATTCACTCTGGAATATCCAACTGCTTCCATTTCTAACTCGCTGAATCAAAACATAGATATAACTCCCTAAGGTGAATGAACACACAGCAGAGCAGTTTGAAAGATCTGTTTTTTATGTGTTTTAAACGTACTCTTACTGCTAATTCTTATATGCCTGCATTTGGTTGGAAATATTTGTTTTTAGATTATCCAAAGAAAGGCTTTCTGAACTGCTGCATACACATATCATTTTAACTCTCTGTGTTGAATGCACACATTGACAACCATTCTGCTAGACAGGTCTGTTTTTGTTTTAGAGCCAGATATTTCTCATTACAGCATATACTCCCGTTCATTCTGTAATGTCCAAACACAGCTCCTAAAACAAACATATTTCTAACTTGCAACCCCCTAAAATGAACAAACACACAGCAGAGAGGATTGAAAGATCCGTTTTTTCTGTATTTCAGAAGCAGTCTTACTGCTTCTTCTTGTATGCTCGGATTTGGGGGGAAATATCTGTTTTTAGATTCTGCAAAGGAAGGTTTTCTGAACTGCTGCATACACCCATCAGTTTAACCATGTAAGCTGAATGCACATATTGACAACCATTCTGCTAGATAGCTCTGTTTTTCTTTTAGAGCCAGATGTTTCTAATTACACCGTATACTCCCATTCACTCTGTAGCGTCCAAACGCAGCTCCTAGAAGAAACGTGTTTCTAACTCGCTGAATCTAAAGATAGATGCAACTCCCTAAGGTTAAAGAACAGACAGCAGACAAGTTTGAAAGATACGTTTTTTTTTTTTTTCTGTGTTTTTGACGCAGTGTTACTGCTCCTTCTTATATGACTGGATTTTGCTGGAAATGTCTCTTTTTAGATTCTCCCAAGATAGGGTTTCTGAACTTCTGCATACACACATCTGTTTAAATCTGTAAGTTGAATGGACACCTTGACAACCATTCTGCTAGATACCTCCTTTTTTTTTCTAGAGCCAGATATTTCTCATTACAATATATACCCTCGTTCACTCTGGAATCTCCAAACGCAGTTCCTATAAGAAACGTATTTCTAACTCCCTGAATCTAATGATAGATGGAACTACCTAAGGTGAAAAACACACAGCAGAGCAGTTTGAAAGATACGATTTTTCTATGTTTTAGATGCAGTCTTACTGCTCTTTCTGATATGCCTGGTTTTGGCTGGAAATGTCTGTTTTTAGATTCTCCACAAAACGAGTTTCTGAACTGCTGCATACACACATCAATTTAACCCCATAAGTTCAATGCACATATTTGTAACCATTCTGTTAGACAGCTTTGTTTTCCTTTTAGAGATTGATAGTTCTCATTACAGTCTATACTCCCATTCACTCTGGAATATGCAGACCCTCCTCCTAGAAGAAAGGTGTTTCCAAATCGTTGAATCTAAACATAGATGCCCCTCCATAAGGTGAACGAACACATAGCAGATCAGTTTGAAAGACACATTCCTTCTCTGTTTCAGACGCAATCTTAATGCTATTTCTGATATCCCTGGAAATGGCTGGAAATGTCTGTTTTTAGATTATCCACAGGAAGGGTTTCTGAGCTGCTGCACACACAAATCAGTTTAACTCTGTAAGTTGAATGCACACAGTGAGAACCATTCTGTTAGATAGCTCTGCTTTCCTTTTAGATCGAGATATTTCTAATTACAGCATATAATCCAATTCACTCTGGAATATCTAAACGGTGCTCCTAGATGAAAGGCGTTTCAAACTCACTGAATCTAAACACAGATGCAAATACCTAAGGTGTACGAACACACAGAAGAGCAGTTTGGAAGGCACGTTTATTCTGTGTTTTAGACACAGTCTTACTGTTGTTTCTGATATTCGTGGAAAATACTGGAAATGTCTGTTTTTAGATTCTCCAAAGAACGGGTTTTTCAACTGCTGCATACACACATCAGTTTAACTCTGTTAGTTGAATGCACACATTGACAACCATTTGGTCACATAGCTCCGTTTTCATTTTAGAGCCAAATATTTCTTATTACAGCCTATACGCCCATTCAGTCTGGAATATCCAAATGCTGCTCCTAGAAGAAAGCTGTTTCTAACTCGGTGAATCTAATCATAGATACAACTCCCTAAGGTGAAGGAACACACAGCAGAGCAGTTTGAAAGACATGTTTCTTCTGTGTTTTAGATTCAGTCTTATTGCTGTATATTGTAGGCCTGGATTTTGCAGGAAATATCGGTTTTTAGATTCTCCACAGAAAGGGTTTCTGAACTGCTGCATACACACATCAGTTTAACTCTGTAAGTTGAATGCACACATTGACAACCATTCTGTTAGATAGCTCCGTTTTCATTTTAGAGCCAGATATTTCTCATTACAGCTTATACTCCCATTCACTCTGGAATGTCCAAACGCAGCTCCTAGAAGAAACGTGTTTCTAACTCACTGAATCTAAACATAGATGCAACTCCCTAAGGTGAATGAACACACAGCAGAGCAGTTTGAAAGAGACATTTCTCGTATGATTTAAATGCAATCTTCAAGCTAATTCTTTAGAGCCTGTTTATGGCTGGAAATATCTCTTTCCAGATTCTAAAAAGAAAGGGTTAGTGAACTGCTACCTTCACACATCTGTTTACCTCTGAAAGTTGAATATACACCTTCACAATCATTCTGCTATATAGCTCCGTTTTTGTTTTAGAGCCAGATATTTCTCATTACACCCTATACTCCCATTCACTCAGGAATATCCAAACGCAGCTTTTAGAAGAAACGTGTTTCTAACTCGCTGAATCTAAACATAGATGCAACTCCCTAAGTTGAATGAACACACAGCAGAGCAGTTTGAAATATATGTTTCTTCTGTGTTTTAGACGCAGTGTTACTGCTGTTTCTGATATGCGTGGATTTTGATGAAAATGTCTGTTTATAGATTCTCCACAGAAAAGGTTTCTGAACTGCTGCATACACACATCAGTTTAACTCTGTAAGTTGAATGCACACATTGACAACCATTCTGTTAGATAGCTCCGTTTCCTTTGAGAGCCAGATATTGCTCATTACAGCATATACTCCCATTCACTGTGGAATGTCCAAACGCAGCTTTTAGAAGAAGCGTGTTCCTAACTTGCTGAATCTAAACATAGATGCAACTTCCTAAGGTGAGCCAACATACAGCAGAGCAGTTTGAAAGATACGTTTCTCCTCTCTTTTAGACACAGTCTTACTGCTAATTCTTATATGCCTGTATAAGGCTGGAAATATCTTTTTCTAGATTCTCCAAAGAAAGGGTTTCTGAACTGCTACATACACACACCCATTTAACTCTGTAAGTTGAATGTACACCTTGACAACCATGCTGCTAGATAGCTCCGTTTTACTTTTAGAGCCAGATATTTCTCATGACAGCATATACTCCCATTCACTCTGGAATGTCCAAATGCAGCTCCTAGAAGAAACGTGTTTCTAACTCACTAATTCTAAAGATATATGCAACTCCCTAAGATGAATGGACACACAGCAAAGCAGGTTGAAAGATCCCTTTTTTCTGTGTTTTAAACGCAGTCTTTCTGCTAATTTTTATCTGCCTGGATTTGGCTGGAAATATCTGTTTTTAGATTCTCCAAAGAATGGGTTTCTGAACTGCTGCATACACATATCAGTTTAACTCTGTAAGTTGAATGCAAACATTGACAACCATTCTGCTAGATAGCTCCGTTTTTGTTTTAGAACCAGATATTTCTCTTTACAGCATTTATTCCCATTCACTCTGGAATGTCCAAATGCAGCTCCAAGAAGAAACGTGTTTTAACTCGCTGTATCTAAAGATAGATGAAACTCCCTAAGGTGAGCTAACACACAGCAGAGCAGTTTGAAAGATCTATTTTTTCTGGGTTTTAAACGCAGTCTTACAGTCAATTCTTATATGCCTGGATTTTTCTGGAAATATCTGTTTTTAAATTCGCCAAAGAAAGGGTTTCTGATCTGCTGCATACATACATCAGTTTCACTCTCTAAGTGGAATGCATATATTGACAGCCATTCTGCTAGATAGCTCTGTTTTTGTTTTAGAGCCAGATATTTCTCAATACAGGGTATTCTCCCAATCACTCTGGAATGTCCAAACGCAGCTCCTAGAAGAAACGTGTTTCAAAATCGCTGAATCTAAAGATAAATGCAACTCCCTAAGGTGAACGAACACACAGCAGAGCAGTTTGAAAGATAAGTTTTTTCTGTGTTTTAAATGCAGTCTTAATGTTAATTCTTATAGGCCTGGATTTGGCTTGAAATATCTGTTTTTTGATTCTGCAAAGAAAGGTTTTCTGAACTGCTGCATACACACATCAGTTTAACTCTGTAAGTTGAATACACACATTGAAAACCATTCTGCTAAATAGCTCCATTTTTGTTTTAGAGGCAGATAATTCTCATTACAGCATTTCCTCCCAGTCACTCTGGAATGTCCAAACGAAGGTCATAGAAGAGACATGTTTCTAACTTGCTGAATCTAAAGATAGATGCAACTCCCGAAGGTGGATTAAAACCAGTGGAGCAGTTTGAAAGATCCATTTTTTCTGTGTTTTAGACACAGTCTTACTGCTAATTCTTATATGACTAGATTGACAGAAAATATCTGTTTTTAGTTCCTCTAAAAAACGTGTTTCTAACTCACACACATTGACAACCATTCTCCTAGATAGCTCTGTTTTTGTTTTAGATTCAGATATTTCTCATTACAGCATATACTCTCTTTCACCCTGAATTGTCTAACTCAGCTCCTAGAAAAACAGTGTCTGTAACTCACTGAATCTAAAGATAAATTCAACTCCCTAAGGTGAACGAACACAGAGCAGAGCAGGTTGAAAGATCCTTTATTTCTGTGTTTTAGACCCAGTCTCATGACTAATTATTACATGCCTGGATTTGGCTGGAAATA
>NW_016108149.1:141968-142720 GCF_001604975.1 Cebus imitator
GTAAGTTGAATGCACACATTGACAACCATTCTGCTATATAACTCCTTTTTTGTTTTAGAGCCAGATATGTCTCATTACAGCATATACTCCCATTCTCTGTGGAATGTCCAAACGCAGCTCCTAGAAGAAACGGGTTTCCAACTCAGGGAATCTAAAGATAGATGCAACCCCCTAAGGTGAACGAACCCAGAGCAGAGCAGTTTGAAAGATCCGTTTTTTCTCTATTTTTGTCAGAGTCTTCCTGCTAATTATTTTATGCCTGGATTTGGCTGGAATATTTGTTTTTAGATCCTCCAAAGAAAGGGTTTCTGAACCGCTGCATAGACACATCAGTTTCACTCTTTAAGTTGAATGCTCACATTGATAACCATTCTGCTAGATAGCTCCGTTTGTGTTTTAGTGACAGATATTTCTCATTACAGCATAAACTCCGATTCACTCTGGAATGTCCAAACGTAGCTGCTAGAGGAATTGTGTTTTTAACTCGCTGTATCTAAAGATATATGCGAATAAAAGGTAGCAGAGGACGATCCAAGATGGTCGTTTTGGAACAGCTCAGGATTGCAGCTCCCAGTGAAAGCACAGAGGGTGAGTGGACGCCGCGTTTTTATTGCCCACAGACTAGGAAAATCCCGGGCAGAGGTGCTCCACGGTCGCCAGCGTGGCTGTGCCGGCCAGCGCCGCTGCTTTGCCCCGCGCGGCTGCCTTGTCGGCGCCCCGGAGCCGCGGTTCTCCGTATGAAATACACTGGT
>NW_016108149.1:149317-152917 GCF_001604975.1 Cebus imitator
AATTCTCTAAGGTCACGGAACACACAGCACTAGTTTGAAAGATGTGTTTTTTCTGTGTTTTAAATGCCGTCTTACTGTTAATTCTTATATGCCTGGATTTGGCTGGAAATATCTGTTTTTACATTCTCCCAAGGAAGGGTTTCAGACCTGCTGCATACACACATCAATTTAACTCTGCAAGTTGAATGCAAACATTGACAACTATTCTTCTAGATAGCCCCGTTTTTGTTTTAGAGCCAGATATTCTAATTACAACATATACTCCTATTGACTCTGGAAGGACCAAATGCAGATCCTAAAGAAACGTGTTTCTAACTCGCTGAATATAAAGTTAGATGTAATTACTTAAGGTGAATGGACACACAGCAGAGTGTTTGAAATTTCCATTTTTTTTCTTTGTTTTAGACGCAGCCTTACTGCTAATTCTTATATGCCTGGATTTGGCTGGAAATATCTGCTTTTAGATTCTCCAAAGTAAGGGTTTCTGAACTGCTGCACACACACATCAGTTTAACTCTGTAAGTTCAATGCACACACTGAAAACCATTTTGCTAGATAGCTTCATTTTTGTTTTAGAGCCAGATATTTCTCATTACAGCATATACTCCCATTCACTCTGGAATATCCAAACGCTGTTCCTAGAGGAAAGGTGTTCCTAGCTCGTTGAATCTAAACGTAAATGCAACTCCCTAAGGTGAACAAAAACACAGCAGAGCAGTTTGAAAGAGACGTTTCTTCTGTGTTTTAGACGCAGTCCTACTGCTGTTTCTGATATGCCTGGATTTGGCAGGAAATGTCTGTTTTTAAATTCTCCAAAGAAAGGGTTTCTATTGTTTGAGATATGCCTGGAAAAGGGTGGGATTTTCTGTTTTTAGATTCTCCACGAAAGGTTTTCTGACCTGCTGCATACACACATCAATTTAACTCTGTAATTTGAATGCACACATTGACAACCATTCTGTTAAATAGTTCCATTTTGATGTAGAGCCGGGTACTTCTCATTGTAGCCAATACTCCCATTCACTCTGGACTATCCGAACACTGCTCCTAGAAGAAAAGTGTTTTTAACCTGCTGTATCTAAATATACATCCAATTCCCTAAGGTGAACAAACACAAGCAGAGCAGTTTGAAAGATACGTTTCTTCTGTATTTCAGACACAGTGTTACAGCTTTTACTGTTATGCCTATATTTGGCTGGAAATGTCTCTTTTTAGATTCTCTATAGAAAGGATTACTGAACTGCTGCGTAAACACATCAGTTTAACGCTGCAAGTTGAATGCACACATTGATATTATTATTATATTATTATTATTATTATTATTATGGACATTATATGCACACTATTCTGTTAGATAGCTCAGCTTTCGTTTTACAGCCAGATATTTCTCATTACAGCCTATACTCGCATTCCCTCTGGAATATCCAAATGCTGCTCCTACAAGAAAGGTGTTTCTAATGCACTGAATCAAATATAGATGGAACTCCCTAAGGTGAACGAACACACTGCAGAGCAGTTTGAAAGATACGTTTCTTATGTGTTTTAGACGCAGTCTTACTGCTCTTTCTGATATGCCAGGATTTGTCTGGAAATGTCTGTTTTTAGATTCTCCACAGAAAGGGTTTCTGAACTGCTGCATATGCACATCAGTTTAACCCCTTAAGTGGAATGGATGTATTTGCAACCATTCTTTTAGATAGCTTCATTTTCCTTTTAGAGCCTGATAGTTCACATTACAGCCTATACTCCCATTCACTCTGGAATATCCCGACGCTGCTCCTAGAAGAAAGGTGTTTCTAACTCGCTGAATGTATACATAGATGCCACTCCATAAGGTGAACGAACACACAACAGAGCAGTTTGAAAGACATGTTCCTTCTCTGTTTCAGACGCAATCTTAATGCTATTTCTGATATTCCTGGAAATGGCTGGAAATGTCTGTTTTTAGGTTATCCACAGGAATTATTTCTGAACTGCTGCATACACAAATCAGTTTAACTCTGTAAGTTGAATACTCACATTGACAACGATTCTGTTAGATAGCTCCGTTTTCCTTTTAGAGCCAGATATTTCTCATTACAACATATATTACCATTCACTAAGGAATATACAAATTCTGCTCCTAGAAGAAAGATGTTTGCAACTGAGTGAATCTAAACATAGATATAACTCCATACAGTGAATGAATACGCAGCAGAGCATTGAAAGAAATATTTCTTCTGTGTTTTAGACACAGTCTTACTGCTAATTCTGATATGCCTATATTTGGCTGGAAATGTCTGTTTTTAGATTCTCCACAGAAAGTGTTTCTGAACTGCTGCATACACACAACAGTTTAATTCGGTAAGTTGAATTAACACGTTGACAACCACTCTGTTAGATAGCTCCATTTTCGTTTTAGCACCAGGTATTTCTCATCACAGCCTATACTCTCATTGACTCGGAATTATCCAAACGCTGCTTCTAGGAGAAAGGTGTTTCTAACTCGCTGAATCTAAACATAGATGTAACTCCCTAAGTGAAAGAACATACAGCAGAGCAGTTTGAAAGATACGTTTCTTCTGTCTTTTAGATGCTGTCTTGCTACTGTTTCTGATATGCCTGGATTTGGCTGTAAATGTCTGTTTTTAGATTCTTCCCAGAAATGGTTTCTCAACTGCTTCATACACACATCAGTTTACCTCTCTATGTTGAATTAATATTGACAACCAATATGTTAGATAGCTACATTTTTGTTTCAGAGCCAGATATTTCTCATTACAGCCTATACTCTCATTCACTCTGGAATATCCAAACGCTGCTCCTGGAAGAAAAGTGTTTCTAACTCGCTAAATGTAAACATAGATGCAACTCCCTAAGGTGAACGAACACACAGCAGAGCAGTTTGAAATATACATTTCTTCTTTGTTTTACATGCAGTCTTACCACTGTTTCTGATATTCCTGGATTTGGCTGGAAATGTGTGTTATTGGATTCTCCACAGAAAGGATTTCTGAACTGTTCTGTACACACATCAGTGTATCTCTGTAAGTTGAATGCACACCTTGACAACCATTGTGTTATATAGCTCCGTTTTCGTTTTAGAGCCAGATATGTCTCATTACAGAGTATACTCCCATTCAGTCAGGAATATGCAAATGCTGCTCCTAGAAGAAATGTGTTTCTAACTCGGTGAATATAAAGACAGATGCAACTCCCTAAAGACAATGAACACACAGCAAAGCAGTTTCAAAGATATGTTTCTTCTGTGTTTTAGACGCAGTCTTACTGCTGTTTCTGATATGCCTGGATTTGGCTGGAAATGTCTATTTTAGATTCTCCACAGAAAGGGTTTCTGAGCTGCTGCATACACACATCAGTTTAACTCTGTAAGTTGAATGCACACGTTCATAGCCATTCTGTGATATAGCTACATTTTCGTTTTAGAGCCAGGTATTTCTCATTTCCACCTATACTCCCATTCACTCTGGAATATCCAAACGCTGCACCTACAAGAAACGTATTTCTAACTCACTGAATCTAAACATAGATGGAACTCCCTAAGATGAGGGAACACAGAGCATAGCAGTTTGAAAGATATGCTTCTTCTGTGTTTTAGAC
>NW_016108149.1:153585-154952 GCF_001604975.1 Cebus imitator
TAAACACAGTCTTACTGCTATTTTTTGTATGCCAGGATTTTGCCAGAAATGTCTGTTTTTAGGTTCTCCACAGACAGGTTTCTAAACTGCCGCATACACACATCAGTTTAAATTTGTAAGTTGCATGCACACATTCACACCCATTCGGTTAGACAGCTAGATTTTTTTTTTAGACTCAGGTATTTCTCATTACAACCTATACTCTCATTCACTCTGTAATATCCAAACGCTGCTCCTAGAAGAAAGGTGTTTCAAACTCTCTGAATCTAAACATTTATGCAACACGCTAAGGTGAACGAACACAGAGCAGAGCAGTTTGAAAGATACGTTTCTTCTGTGTTTTAGAGGCAGTCTTACTGCTGTTTCTTATATTACTGTATTTGGCTGGAAAACTCTGTTTTTAGATTCTCCACAAACGGTTTCTGAACTGCTGCATACACAAATCAGTTTAACTCTGTAAATAAAATGTGCACATTGACAACAATTCTGATAGATAGCTCCGTTTTCGTTTTAGAGCCAGATATTTCTCATTAAAGCTTATACTCCCATTCTCTCTGGAATACCCTAACGCTGATCCTAGAAGAAAATTGTTTCTAACTCGCTGTATCTAAACATAGATACAACTTTCTAAGGTGAACGAACACACAGCACAGCACCTTGAAAGGTACGTGTCTTCTGTGTTTTAGACGCAGTCTTACTGCTATTTCTGATATTCCTGGATTTGGCTGGAAATGTCTGTTTTTAGATTCTTCACAGAAAGGTTTTCTGAACTGCTGCATACACACATCAGTTTTACTCTGTAACTGAATGCACACATTGACAACCATTCTGTTAGATTGCTCCGTTTTCGTTTTAGATTCAGATAATTCTCCTTACAGAATATACTCCCATTCACTCTGGAATATCTGAACGCTGCTCCTAGAAGATAGGTGTTTCCAACTCCCTGACTCTAAACATAGATGCAAATACCTAAGTTGAATGAATACACAGCAGAGCAGTTTGAAAGACATGATTCTTCTGTGTTTTAGTTGCAGTCTTACTGCTGTTTCTGATATGCCTGGATTTGGCTGGAAATGTCTGTTTTTAGACTCTCCACTGAAAGGGTTTCTGAACTGCGGCATACACACACCAGTTTAACTCTGTAAGTTGAATTAACACGTTGACAACCACTCTGTTAGATAGCTCCATTTTCGTTTTAGAGCCAGATATTTCTCATTTCACCTATACTCTCATTCACTCTGGAATATCCAAACGCTGCTCCTAGAAGAAAGGTGTTTCTAACTCGCTTAATCTAAACATAGATGCAACTACCTAAGGTGAAAGAACACACAGCAGAGCAGTTTGAAAGATACGTTTCTTCAGTGTTT
>NW_016108149.1:156812-168177 GCF_001604975.1 Cebus imitator
TAGATGCTGTCTTACTACTGTTTCTGAAATGCATAGATTTCCCTGGAAATGTCTGTTTTTAGATTCTCCAGAGAAAGGATTTCTTAACTGCTACATACACATCAGTTTAACTCTCTAAGTTGAATTAACACATTGACAACCACTCTATTAAATAGCTCCGTTCTCATTTTAGAGCCAGATATTTCTCATTACAGCCTATAATCTAATTCACTCTGGAATATCCAAAAGCGGCTCCTAGAAGAAAGGTGTTTCTAACTCGCTGAATGTAAACATAGATGCAATTCCCTAAGGTGAACAAACACACAGCAAAGCAGTTTGAAATACACTTCTTCCGTGTTTTAGATGCAGTCTTACTGCTGTTTCTGATATTCCTGGAAATGTCTGTTTTTAGATTCTCCACAGAAAGGGTTTCTCAACTGCTACATACACACACCAGGTTAATTCGGTAATTTGAATGGACACATTGACAATATTCTGTTGGATGATGCTGTTTTCATTTAAGAGCCAGATATTTCTCATTACAGCATATACTCTCATTCACTCTGTTATATCCAAACGGTGCTCCTAGAAGAAATTTGTTTCTAACTCCCTGAATCTAAACGTAGATGCAACACCCTAACTTGAACAAACACACAGCAGAGCGGTTTGAAAGATACATTTCTTCTGTCTTTTAGACAAGGTCTCATAGCTGTTTCCAATATGCCTGGATTTGGCTGGAAATGTCTGTTTTTAGATTCTGCACAGAAAGGGTTTCTGAACTGCTGCATACACAAATCAGTTTATCTCTATAAATTGAATACACACATTGACAACAATTCTGTTAGATAACTCCATTTTCGTTTTAGAGCCAGACATTTTTCATTAGCGCATATACTCCCATTCTATCAGGAATACCCTAATGCTGCTCCTAGAAAAAAAGTGCCCCTAATTCGCTGAATCTAAACACAGTTACAACTTTCTAAGGTGAATGAACACACAGCAGAGCAGCTTCAAAGAGACGTGTCTTCTGTGTTTTAGACACAGTCTTACTGCTGTTTCCGATATGCCTGGATTTGACTTGAAATGTCTGTTATTAGATTCTCCACAGAAACGGTTTCTAAACTGCTGCATACACACATCAGTTTAACTCTGTACGTTGAATGCACACATTGACAACCATTCTGTAAGATAGCTACCTTTTCATTTTAGAGATAGATATTTCTCATTACAGCATATACTCCCATTCACTCTGGAATATCCAAACGCGGCCTCTAGAAGAAAGGTGTTTATCTCACTGAATCTAAACATAGATGAAACTCCCTATGGTCAATGAACACACAGTAGAGTAGTTTGAAAGATACATTTCTTCTGTGTTTTATACGCAGTTTTATTGCTATTTCTGATATGCCTGGAAATGGCTGGAAATGGCGGTTTTTAGAGTGTCCACAGAAAGGATTTCTTAACTGTTGCATAACAAATCAGTTTATCTCTGCAAGTTGAAAGCACATATTGACAGCCATTCTGTTAAATAGCTCCATTTTCGTTGTAGAGCCAGATATTTCTCATTACAATATATAATCAAATTCACTCTGGAATATCCAAACGCTGCTACTAGAAGAAAGGTATTTCTAACTCGCTGAATCTAAAGATCAGTTTAAATCTATAAATTGAATGCACACATTGACAAAAATTCTGTTAGATAGCTCCGCTTTTGTTTCACAACCACACATTTCTCATTACAGCCTATATGCACATTCACTCTGGAATATCCTAACGCTGCTCTTAGATGAAAGATGTTTCTAACTCACTGAATCTGAACCTACATGCAACTCCCTAAGGTGAACGAACACAGAGCAGAGCAGGTTGAAATATACCTTTCTTCTGTGTTTTATACGCAGTCTTACTGTTGTTGCTGATATGCCTGGATTTGGCTGGAAATGTTTGTTTTTAGATTCTCCACAGAAAGAGTTTCTGAACTGCTGCATATACACATTATTTTAACTCTCTAAGTTGAATGCAAATGTTGATAACCATTCTGTTAGATAGCTCCGTTTTCGTTTTAGAGCCAGATATTTCTCATTACAGCGTATACTCCCTTTCACTATGGAATATCCAAACACTGCACTTAGAAGAAAGGTGTTTCTCACTCACTGAATAAAAACACAGATGCGACTTCCTAAGGTGAAAGAACACGCAACAGAGGAATTTGAAAGATGCATTTCTTCTGTGTTTTAGACGCAGTCTTACTGCTGTTTCTGATATGCCTGGATTAGGCTTGAAATGTCTGTTTTTAGATTCTCCACTGAACGGGTTTCTGAACTGCCACAGACACGTATCAGATTATCTCTGTCATTTGAATGTACACATTGACAACCATGTGTACATGGTTAGATAGCTCCGTTTTCATTTTAGAGCCAGATAATTCTCATTACAGCATATACTCTCTCTTACTTTGGAATATCCAAACGCTGCTCCTAGGAGAGAGCTGTTTCTAACTCACTGAATCTAAACATAGATGCAGCTCCCTTAGGTGAAGGAATACACAGCACAGCTGTTTGAAAGATACTTTTCTTCTGTGTTTTGAAAGCAGCCTTACAGCTCTTTCCGTTATGCCTGTATTTGTCTGGAAATATCTATTTCCAGATTCTCCCAAGAAAGGATATCTGAACTGCTGCACACACACATCAGTTTAACTCTGTAAGTTGGATGAACACATTGACAACAATTCTGTTAGATAGCTCCGTTTTCGTTTCAAAACCAGATATTTCTCATTACAGCCTATATGCACATTCACTCTGGAATATCCTAATGCTGCTCTTAGAAAAAATGAGTTTCTAAGTCGCTGAATCTAAACATAGATGCAATTCCCTAAGGTGATCGAACACACAGCAGAGCAGTCTGTAAGATACGTTTCTTCTGTGTTTTAGATACGGTCTTACTGCTGTTTCTGATATGCCTGGATTTGGCTGGAAATATCTGTTTTTAGATTCTCCACGGAAAGTTTTTCTGAACTGCTGCATACACTCATCAGTTTAACTCTGTAAGTTGAAAGCACAGATTGACAACCATTCCGTTAGATAGCTGTGTTTTTGTTTTAGAGCCAGATATTTATCATTACACCATATACTCCCATTCACTCTGGAATATCCAAACGCTGCTTCAAGAAGAAAGGTGTTTCTACCTCGCTGAATCTAATCTTAGATGCAACTCCCTAAGGCGAACTGCTGCATACACACCTGACATTAACTGTGTAAGTTGAATGCACACATTGTCAACCATTTTGTTAGATATAGATGCAACTACCTAAGGTGAAGGAACACACTGCAGTGCAGTTTGAAAGACGTGTTTCTTCTATGTTTTAGATGCAGTCTTATTACTATTTCTGATATCCCTGGAAATGGGTGGAAATATCTGTTTTTAAATTATCTAAAAAAAGGGTTTCTGAACTCCTACATACACATCAGGTTCACTCTGTAAGTTGAATGCACACATTGCCAACCATTCAGCTAGATATCCACGTTGTTGTTTTAGAGCCAGATATTTGTCATTACAGCATATACTCCCATTCACTCTGGAATATGCAAAGGCAGCTCTTAGTAGAAAGGTGTTTCAAAACTCGCTGAATCTAAAGATAGATGCAACTCCCTAAGGTGAATGAACACACAGCAGAGCAGTCTGAAAAATCCGTTTCTTCTGGGTTTTAAACACAGTCATCTGCTAATTCTTATGTGCCTGGATTTGGCTAGAAATATCTGCTGTTAGATTCTCCAAAGAAAGTGTTTTTGAACTGCTGCATACACACATCAGTTTAACTCTGTAGGTTGACAACTACTAGGTAGTTGTCTGTTAGGTAGCTGCCTGCTAGGTAGCTCCGTTTTTGTATGACAGCCAGATATTTTTCATTACAGCATATACACCGTTTCAGTCTGGAATGTCCAAACTCCGCTCCTAGAATAAATGGGTTTCTAACTGGCTGAATCTAAACATAGCTGCAACTCCCTAAGGTGAATGAACACACAGCAGAGCAGTTTGGAAGATCCGTTTTTCTGTGTTGTTAAATGCAGTCTTACTGCTAATTCTTATATGCCTGGATTTGGCTGTAAATACCTGCTGTTTGATTCTCCAAAGAAAGGGTTTCTGACCTGCCGCATACACATGTCGGTTTAAATCTAGAGGTGGAATGCATACATTGACAACCATTCTACAAGACTACTCCGTTTTTGTTTTACAGCTGGATATTTCTCATTACAGCATATAATTCCATTCCCTTTGCAATGTCCAAACGCGAATCCTAGAAGAAACGTGTTTTTAACTCGCTGTATCTAAAGATAGATGCAACTACCTAGGGTGAATGAACACACAGCAGAGCAGTTTGAAAGTTCCGTTTTTTCAGTGTTTTATACGCAGTCTTACTGCTAATTCTTATATGCTTGGATTTGGCCGAAAATATCTGTTTTTAGATTCACCACAGAAAAGTTTTGTGAACTGCTGCATACACACATCAGTTTAACTCTAGAAGTTGAATGCACACATTGATAACCATTCTCCTAGAGAGCTCCATTTTTGTTTTAGAGTCAGAAATTTGTGGTTACAGCAAATACTTCCATTCACTCAGGAATGTCCAAACAGCTCCTAGAAGAAACGTCTTTCTAACTCGCTGAATCTAAAGATAGATTCACCTCCCTAAGGTGAACGAACACACAGCAGAGCAGGTTGAAAGTTCATTTTTTTTTCTGTGTTTTAAACTCAGTCTTACTACAAATTCTTATATGCCTTGATTTGGCTAAAAATATCTGTTTTAAGACTCTTCAAAGAAAGCCTTCCTGAACAGTTGCATAGATGTTACTTTAGTTCTGTAATTGGAATGCACATATTGACAACCATTCTGCTAGATAGCTCCTTTTTTGTTTTAGAGCAAGATATTTCTCATAACATTCTATACTCCCATTCACTCTGGAATGTCAAAAGGCAGCTCCTAGAAGAAACGTGTTTCTAACTTGCTGAATCGAAAGATAGACACAACTCCCTGAGGTGAACAAACACACAGCAAAGCATTTGAAAGGTCTGTTTTTTCTGTGTTTTAATCACAGTCTTACTGGTAATTCTTATATTCCTTGATTTGGCTGGAAATATCTGTTTTTAGATTCTCCAAAGAAAGGGTTTCTGACCTGCTGCATAAACACATCTGTTTATCTCTGTAAGTTGAATGAACACATGAAAACAATTCTGCTAGATTGCTCCGTTGTTGCTTTAGAGCCAGATATTTCTCATTACAGCATATACTCCCATTCACTCTGGAAGGCCCAACGCAGCTCCTAGAAGAAACGTGTTTCTAACTCACTGAATCTGAAAATAGATGCAACTATGTAAGGTGAACGAACAAACAGCAGAGCAGTTTGAAATAACCGATTTTTTTCTGTATTTTAGACGCAGTCTTACTGCTAATTCTTATATGCCTGGATTTCACTGGAAATATCTGTTTTTAGATTCTCCAAAGAAAGGGTTTCTTAACTACTGCATAAACACATCTGTTTATCTCTGTAAGTTGAATGAACACATTGAAAACAATTCTGCTAGATTGCTCCGTTGTTGCTTTAGAGCCAGATATTTCTCATTACAGCATATACTCCCATTCACTCTGGAAGGTCCAACGCAGCTCCTAGAAGAAACATGTTTCTAACTCACTGAATCTAAAAATAGATGCAACTATGTAAGGTGAACGAACACACAGCAGAGCAGTTTGAAATAACCGATTTTTTTCTGTATTTTAGACGCAGTCTTACTGCTAATTCTTATATGCCTGGATTTGGCTGGAAATATCTGTTTTTAGATTCTCCAAAGAAAGGGTTTCTTAACTACTGCATACACACCTCAGTATGCCTCTGTAAGTTGAATGCACACCTTGACAACCATTGAGCTAGATACCTCCGTTTTTATTTTAGAGCCAGATATTTCTCATCAGAGCTTATACTCCCATTGACTCCGGAAGGTCCAAATGCACCTCCTGGAAGAAACGTGTTTCTCACTCGCTGAATCTAAATATAGATGCAACTCCCTAAGGTGAACGAACACACAGCACAACAGTTTTAAAGATCCGTTTTTTCTGTGTTTTAAATGTAGTCTACTGCTAATTCTTATATTTCTGTATAGAGCTGGAAATATCTGTTTCTAGATTCTCCAAACAAAGTGTTTCTGAACTGCTCCATACACGCATGAGTTTATCTCTGTAAGTTGAATGTACACCTTGACAACCGTTCTGCTAGATAGCTTGGTTTTCCTGTTGGAGCCAGATATTTCTCATTACAGCCCATACTCCCATTTACTCTGGAATATCCAAAAGCAGCTTTTAAAAGAAACGTGTTTCTAACTCACTGAATCTAAAAACAGACGCAAATTCCTAAGGCGAATGAACACGCAGCAGAGCAGTTTGAAGGTATGTTTCTCTTGTTATTTAAATGCAGTCTTATACTAATTCCTATATACCAGGGTACGGTTGGAAATATCTGTTTCTAGATTCCCCAAAGAAAGGATTTCTGAACTGCTGCATACACATGTCAGTTTAACTCTGTAAGTTGATTGTACAACTTGACATTCTTTCAGCTATATAGCTCCGTTTTTGTTTTAGAACTTATATTTCTCATTGAAGCCTATACTGCCATTCACTCTGCAATATCCAGACACAGCTTTAAAAAGAAACGTGTCTCTAACTCGCTGAATCTAAGAAAAGATGCAACTTCATTAGGTGAATGAACACAAAACAGAGCAGTTTGAAACATACGTTGCTCCTGTGTTTTATACGGAATCTTACTGCTAATTCTTCTATGCCTGTATATGGCTGGAAATAACTGATCCTAGATTCTCCAAAGAAAGGGTTTCTGAACTGCTATATAGACACATCAGTTTACTTCTGTAAGTTAAATTACACCTTGACAACCATTCTGCTAGATAGCTCCATTTTTCTTTTAGAGCCAGATATTTCTCATTACACCATATACTTCCATTCACTGTGGAATATCTAAATGCAGCTTTTAGAAGAAGCCTCTTTCTAATTCGCTGAATCTAAACATAGATGCAACTTTCTAAGGTGAACGAACACACAGCAGAACAGTTTGAATTATAGGTTTCTCCTGTATTTTAGACGCAGTCTTACTGCTAATTCTTATATGCCAGTATATGGCTGAAAATATCTGTTTATAGATTCTCCAAAGAAAGTGTTTCTGAACTGCTACATACACCCATCAGTTTAACTCTGTAAGTTGAATGTACACCTTCACAACCATTCTGCTAGATAGGTTCATTTTTTTTTTTTTTAGAGCCAGATATTTCTCATTCCAGCATATACTCCCATTCACTCTGGATTGTCCAAAGGCAGCTCCTAGAAGACACGTGTTTCTAAAGCCCTGAATCTAAAGATAGACGCAAATCCCTAAGGTAATTTCTTATACAGCAGAGCAGGTCTAAAGATCCATTTTTTCTGTGTTTTAAATGCAGTCTTACTGCTAATTCTTATAGAACACTACTTGCCTGGAAATATATGTTTTTAGATTCTCCAAAGAAAGGGTTTCTGAAGTGCTGCATAAACACATCAGTTTAACTCTGTGAGTTGAATGCACACATTGACAACCATTCTGCTAGATACCTCGTTTTTATTTTAGAGCCAGATATTTCTCTTTACAGCATATACTCCCTTTCACTCTGGGATATCCAAACACACCTTTTAGAAGAAACGTGTATCTTTCTCGCTAAATCTAAAGATAAATGCAACTTCATTTGGTGAACTAACACACAGCAGAGCAGTTTGAAATATATGTTTCTCCTGTATTTTAGACACAGTCTTACTGCTAATTATTCTATGCCTGTATATGGCTGGAAGTATATGTTTCCAGGTTCTCCAAAGAAAGGGTTTCTAAACTACCACATACACACATAAGTTTAACTCTGTAAGTTGAAGGTACACCTTGACAACCATTGGGGTAGTTACCTCCGTTTTTGTTTTAGAAACAAATATTTCTCTTTACAGCATACACTCCGATTCACTCTCAAATCTCCAAATGCAGCTTTTAGAAGAAACGTGTTTCTAACTTGCTGAATCTATACATAGATGCGACTTCCTAAGGTGAACTAAAACAAAGCAGAGCAGTTTGAAAGGTACGTTTCTCCTGTGTTTTAGATGCACACTTACCGCTAATTCTTCTATGCCTGTATATGACTGGAAAAATCTGTTTCTAGATGGGTTTCCGAACTGCTACATATACAAATCAGTTTAACTCTGTAAGTTGAATGTACACTTTGACAATCATTCTGCTAGATAGCTCCGTTATTGTTTTAGAGCCAGATATTTCTCATTACAGCATACACTCCCATTCACTCTGAAATATCCAAACGCAGCTTTTAGAAGAAACATGTCTCTACCTCGCTGAATATACACAAAGTTGCAATTTCCTAAGCTGAACGAACACACAGCAGAGTAGTTTGAAATATACGTTGCACCTGTGTTTAAGACGCAGCCTTACTGCAATTCTTATATGGCTGGTAATATCTGTTTCTATATTCTCCAACGAAAGGGATTCTGATCTCCGACATACACACATCAGTTTAACTCTGTAAGTTGAATGTACACCTTGACAACCATTCTGCCGGATAAGTCGGAATTTGTTTTAGAGAAAGATATTTCTCATTACATCATATACTCCCATTCACTCTGGGATATACAAAAGCAGCTTTTAGAGGAAACGTGTTTCTAACTGGCTGAATCTAAACATAGATGCAACTACCTAAGGTGAACGAACACAAAGCAGAGCAGTTTGAAATATACCCCGTTGTTCCTGTGTGTTAGACACAGTCTTACTGCTAATTCTTCTATGACTGTATATGGCTGGAAATATCTGTTTCTACACTCTCCAGAGAAAGGGTTTCTGAATTGCTACATACACACATCAGTTTAACTCTGTAAGTTGAATGGGCATAATGACAACCATTGTGCTACATAGCTCGGTTTTTGAATTAGAGAAGGATATTTCTCATTACAGAAGATCTATCATTCCCTCTGGAATGTCTAAACACAGCTTTTAGTGGAAACGTGTTTCTACCTTGCTGAATGGAAACATATATAAAACTTCCTAAGGTGAATGAAAACACAGCAGAGCAGTTTGAATGATAAGTTTCTCCTGTGATTTAGACCCACTTTTCCTGCTAATTCTTCTATGCCTGTATATGGCTGGAAAAATCTGTTTCTAGATTCTCAAAAGAAAGGGTTTCTGACCTGCTACATACACACATCAGTTTAAGGCTGTAAGTTGAATGTACACCTTGACAACCATTGTGCTAAATAGCTCCGTTTTTCTTTTAGAGCCAGGTATTTCTCATTACAACACAGAATCCCATTCACTCTGGAATATCCATACACAGCTTTTAGAAGAAACGTGTTTCTCGTTCGCTGAATCTAAACATAGACGTAACTTCCTAAAATGTATGACCACAGAGCAGAGCCTTTTGAAAGATGGATTTCTCCTGTCTTTTAGATGCAGTCTTACTGCTAATTCTTATATGCCTTTATATGGCTGGAAATATCTGTTTCCATATTCACCAAAGAAAGGGTTTCTGAACTGCTACATAAACACATCAGTTTAACTCTGTAGTTGAGTGTACACCTTGACAACCATTGTTCTAGATAGCTCCGTTTTTGTTTTAGGGCCAGATATTTCTCATTTCACCATATACTCCCATTTACTCTGGAATATCAAAACGCAGCTTTTAGAAGAAACATGTTTCTAACTCGCTGAATCTAAACATAGATGCAACTTCCTAACGTGAACCAACACACAGCAGAGCAGTTTGAAAGATATGTTTCTCCTGTGTTTTAGACGCAATCTTACTGCTAATTCTTATATGCCAGTATATGACTGGAATATCTGTTTCTGGATTCTCCAATGAAAGTGTTTCTGAATGTTATGTACACGCATCAGTTTAACTCTGTAAGTTGAATATACACCTTGACAAACATTCTGCTAAATAGCTCCGTTTTTGTTTTAGAGACTGATATTTCTCATTACAGCATACCCTCCCATCCACTTTGGAATGTCCAAATGCATCTTTCAGAAGAAAGCTGTTACTAACTCGCTGAATCTACACATAGATTCAACTTCCTAAGGTGAACCAACACACAGCAGAGCAGTTTGTAACATATGATTCTCCTGTGTTTTAGATGCAGTCTTGCTGCTAATTCTCATGTTCCCGTATATGGCTGGAAATGTCTGTTCATAGATTCTCCAAAGAAAGGATATCTGAACTGCTGCATACAAACATCAGTTTAAGACTGTAAGTTGAATGTATGCCTTGTGCAACCATTCTGCTACATAGCTCCGTTTTTGTTTTAGGGCCACATATTTCTCATTACAGTATATATTCCCATTCACCCTAGAATATCCAAATGCATCTTTTAGAGGAAACGTGTTTCTAACTTGCGGAACCTACACCTGGATGGAACTTCCTAAGGTGAATCAACAAACAGCAGAGCAGTTTGAAAGATATGTTTCTCCTCTGTTTTAGTCACAGTCTTACTGCTAATTCCCCAAAGAAAGGGTTTCTGAATAGCTACATACTCGTATCAGTTTAACTCTGTAAGTTGAATGTACACCTTTACAACCATTCTGCTAGGTAGCTGTTTTTGTTTTAGAGCCAGATATTTCTCATCACAGCCTATATTCCCATTCTCTCTGGAATATCCAAATGCAGCTATTAGAAGAAACGTGTTTCTACCTCGCTGAATCTAAACATAGATGCAACTTCCTAAGGTGATCCAACACACAGAGGAGCAGTTTGAAAGATATCTTTCTCCTCTGTTTTATTATTTTTCCATTTATTTATTTTATTGCATTTTAGGTTTTGGTGTACATGTGAAGAACATGCAAGATTGTGGCATAGGTACACACGTGGCAGTGTGATTTGCTTCCTTCCTCCCCATCACCTACATCTGGCATCTCTACCCTTGTTATCTCTCCCCAGCTCCCCAGCCCCCATCATCCCTCCCCTATTACCCCCTAACTGACCCCAGTGTGTAATGCTCCCCTCCTTGTGTCCATGTGTTCTCATTGTTCAACACCCACCTCTGAGTGAGAATATGCGGTGTTTGATCTTCTCCTCTTCTGTCAGTTTGCTGAGAATGATGGTTTCCAGGTTCATCCATGTCCCTACAAAGGACACAAACTCATCATTTTTGGTGGCTGCATAATATTCCATGGTGTATATATGCCATATTTTCCCTGTCCAGTCTATAATCGATGGGCATTTTGGTTGGTTCCAGGTCTTTCCTATTGTAAACAGTGCTGCAATGAACATTCGTGTGCACGTGTCCTTATAGTAGAACGATTTATAATCCTTTGGATAT
>NW_016108149.1:169757-170702 GCF_001604975.1 Cebus imitator
CATTGAATCTGTAAATTACTTTGGGCAGTATGGCCATTTTCACGATATTGATTCTTCCTAACCATGAACATGGAATGTTTCTCCATCTGTTTGTGTCCTCTCTTATATCGTTGAGCAGTGGGTTTTGGTTCTCCTTGAAGAGGTCCTTTACGTTCCTTGCTAGTTGTATTCCTAGGTATTTTATTCTCTTTGTGGCAATTGTGAATGGAAGTTTGTTCTTGATTTGGCTCTCTTTAAGTCTGTTATTGTTGTGTAAGAATGCATGTGATATTTGCACGTTG
Source organism: Cebus imitator (assembly GCF_001604975.1). Taxonomy (NCBI): domain Eukaryota; kingdom Metazoa; phylum Chordata; class Mammalia; order Primates; family Cebidae; genus Cebus; species Cebus imitator. The sequence continues at coordinate 170,039 of NW_016108149.1, forward strand.
ATTTTGTATCCTTAGACTTTGCTGAAGTTGCTTATCATTTTCAGCAGATTTGGGGCTGAGACGATGGGGTCTTCTAGATATACAATCATGTCGTCTGCAAATAGAGACAATTTGACTTCCTCCTTTCTTATTTGAATACACTTTATTTCTTTTTCTTGCCTGATTGCTCCGGCTAGAACTTCTCGTACTATATTGAGTAGGAGGGGTGAGAGAGGGCATCCTTGTCTGGTGCCACAATTCAAAGGGAATGCTTCCAGTTTTTGCCCATTCAGTATGATATTGGCTGTTGGTTTGTCGTAAATAGCTTTAATTATTTTGAGATATGTTCCGTCAATATCTAGCTTATTGAGGGTTTTTAGCATAAAGGGCTGTTGAATTTTGTCAAAGGCATTCTCTGCATCTTTTGAGATAATCATGTGGTTTTTGTCTTTGGTTCTGTTTATATGGTGGATTACGTTTACAGACTTGCATATGTTTAACCACACTTGCATCCCTGGGTGAAGCCTACTTGATCGTGGTGGGTAAGCTTTTTGATGTGCTGTTGCAATCGGCTTGTCAGCATTTAATTGAAGATTTTTGCATCTATGTTCATCATGGATATTGGCCTGAAGTTTTCTTTTCTTGTTGAGTCTCTGCCGGGTTTTGGAATCAGGATGATGTTGGT
>NW_016108149.1:173025-178714 GCF_001604975.1 Cebus imitator
CAATTCGGCTGTTGATACTTGTGCATGCTTCACGAAGTTCTCATGTTCCATTTTTCAACTCCATTGATTCACTTATATTTCTTTCTATTTTGTCCATTCTCGTCAGCATTTCGTCAAATCTTATTTCAAGGTTCTTAGTTTCTTTGCATTGGGTTAGAACATATTCTTTTATTTCACAGAAGTTTCTTACTACCCACCTTCTGAAGTCTGATTCTATCATTTCATCACACTCGTTCTCCATCAAGACGTGTTCCCTTTCTGGTGAGTAGTTCTGATGCCTTTTAGGAGGGTAGGTGTTCTGGTTTCGTGTGTTTTCATCCTCTTACGCTGGTTTCTTCCCATCTTTATGGATTTATCCACCTGTCGTCTTTGTAATTGCTGGATTTCAGATTGGGTCTCTGAGTGGACGTTCTGTTTGTTGATGATGAGGTTCTTTTGGTTTCTTGGTTTTCCTTCTGACAGTCTGGTCCCTCTGCTGTACGTCTGCTGAGGTCCACTCCAGGCCCTGCTTGCCTGGGGATCACCTGCAGCAGCTGCTGGACTGTAAGGGTTGTTACCAGTTTTCTTCTTCTGATAACTTTGTCCCAGAAGGATACCAGCCAAATGTCAATCTGATCTCTCTTTTATGAGGTGGCTCTTTGGATATCCAGGGGTCAGGGAGCTGCTGGAGCAGATGGTCTTTTCTTTATAGGAGCACAAATGCTGAGCTGTGAGCTCCGTTGTTCATTCAGAGCTGCTGGGCAGGTAGGTTTAGGTCTGCTGCAGCAGAACTCATAAACTGCTTTTTGTTCCCAGTTGCTCTGTCCCAGGGATTTAGGGCTTTATGAGTTTCCGTTATGCAGATGCCTTCTTTTTTTTTTCCTTCAGAACTGCCCTGCCCAGCAAGGAGGCAGCGTAGTCACTGTCTGCCTGTAGAGGCTTTGCTGAGCTGCTGTGGGTTCCACCCAGCTGCAGAGTGAACTTCCCTGCAGTCCTGTTTATATGGGTATAGTTAGAACTGCCTCGGCAATGGTGGCCCACCTCTGTTAAGGCGGAACTCCTCTGCAGTGGTGGGTTGCTTTGGCAATGGCAGGCTGCCTCAGTAATGGCGGGTTGCTTGGCAATGGTGGGCTGCCTCAGCATTGGCTTACTACTTCCGTAGTGGTGGGCTGCTTCGTAATGGCACACGCCCCTCTCCCACAGAGCTGGACTGTCCCAGGTTCAGCTGCACTTGCTGCGAAAATCTCAATCGAGAGAGATTCTGATTGCAGTTCTTTTGTGGGGGTAGGACCAGCTGAGACTGATCACCTGGCTGCATGCCTCAGAGTCATTTTTTTTTCTAAGTTGATATTCCAGTCGCCTGTTGAAGAGGCCCCGGTTTATGTGTGTTTTTCCCTTGCTGCAACTCTCTTCACTGGCTTAAACAGCGGCACTGAGATTTGTGGTGCTTTCTTTGCCCTGGAATCTACTGTCCTGGTTCCCTGCACAGCCCCCTTTGTAAGCAGATGAATGGGCGATTTCCTGTGGCTCTAATCGCCAGGCAAAAAGGCACCCAGACCTGTGTATTTTGTACAGAGAACCACTGCTCTGGGGCACCGACAAAGCAGCCGCGCAGGGCAAAGCAGAGGCGCTGGCCAGCACAGCCACGATGGCCGAAAGAGCTGCACTGGCGACTGGTGGAGCTCCTCCGCCTGGGAATTGCCTAGTCAATGGGCAATAAAAATGCGCCGTCCACTCACCCTCTGTGCTTTCACTGGGAGCTACAATCCTAAGCTGTTCCTAAACGGCCATCTTTGATCGATCCCCACGTATCATTTCCCTCCTGTGTTTTAGACGCAGTCTTACCGTTAATTCTTATATGCCTCTATATATCTGTAAATATCTGTTCCTAGAGCCTCCAAATATAGGACTTCTGAACTGCTACATACACACATCAGTTTAACTCTGTAAGTTGAATGTACACCTTGATAACAATTCTGCTAGATAGCTCCATTTTTGTTTTAGAGTCAGATATTTCTCATTACAGCATATACTCCCATTCACTCTGGAATATCCAAACGCAGCTTTTAGAAGAAACGTGTTTCTAACTCACTGAATGTGAAAATAGATGCAACAACCTAAGGTGAACCAACACACAGCAGAGCAGTTTGACAGATACGTTTCTCCTGTGTTTTAGACGCAGTCTTAATGCTAATTCTTATACGCCTGTATTAGCCTGGAATATCTGTTTCTAGATTCTCCAAAGAAAGGGTTTCCTAATGCTACAAACAGATATAAGTTTAACTCTATAAGTTGAATGTATACCTTGACAACAATTGTGCCAGATAGCTCCGTTTTTGTTTTAGAGCCAGACATTTCTCATGAGAGCATACACTCCATTCACTCTGGAATACACAAACGCAGCTTTTAGAAGAAACGTGTTTCTAACTCTCTGAATGGACACATAGATGCAACTTCCTAAGATGAACCAACACACAGCAAAACAGTTTGAAAGATATGTTTCTCCTTTCTTTTGGACGTAATCTTACTGGTAATTCTTATATGCCTGTATAGTGCTGGAAATATCTGTTTCTAGATTCTCCAGAGAAAGGGTGTCTTAACTCCTACATACACACATCAGTTCAATTCTGTAAGTTGAATGTACACCTTGACAACCATTCTTCTAGATAGCTCCATTTTTGTTTTAGAGCCAGATATTTCTCATTACATCATATATTCCCATTCACTCTGGAATATCCAAACGCAGCTTTTCTAAGATACGTGCTTCTAACTCCCTGAATCTAAACACAGATGCCACTTCCTAAGGTGAACCAACACACAGCAGAGCAGTTTGAAAGATACGTTTCTACTGGGCTTTAGACGCAGTCTAATTGCTAATTCTTACATGACAGTATATGCCTGGAAGTATCTGTTTCTGGATAATCCAAAGAAAGTGTCTCTGATCGGCTACATACCCATGTGAGAATAACTTTGTAAGTTGAATGTACACCAGGACAAACATTCTGCTAGATACCTCCGTTTTTGTTTTTGAGCCAGATATTTCTTATTACAGCATATACTCCCATTCACTCTGGAATATCCAAACGCAGCTTTTAGAAGAAACTTTTTTCTAGCTCGCAGTATCTACACATAGATGCAACATCTTATGGTGAACCAATACACAGCAGAGCAGTTTGAAAGATACGTTTCTCCTGTGTTTTAGACGCAGTCTTACTGCTAATTTTTACATGACGGTTAATGGCTGGAAACATCTGTTTCTGGACTCTCCAAAGAAAGGGTTTTTGAACTGCTACATATCCATATCAGTTTAACTCTGTAAGTAGAATATACATCTTGACAACCATTCTGCCACATAGCTCCGTTTTTCTTTTATAGTCAGATATTTCTCATTATAGCATATACTCCCATTCCCTCTGGAATATCCAAATGCAGCTTTTTGAAGAAACGTGTTTCTAACTCACTGAATATAAACATAGATGCACCTTCCTAAGCTGGCCCAACACGCAGCAGAGCAATTTCAAAGATACGTTTCTCCTGTATTTTAGATGCAGTTTTACCGCTAATTCTTATATGTCTGTATATGGCTGGAAATACCTGTTTCTGGATTCTCCAAAGAGAGTGTTTGTTAACTTCTACATACCCATATCAGTTTAACTCTCTACGGTGAATGTACACCTTGACAACCATTCAGCTAGATAGTACCTTTTTTGTTTTAGAGCCAGATATTTCTCATTACAGCATATACTCCAATTTACTCTGGAATATCCAAACTCAGTTTTTAGAAGAAAAGTGTTTCTAACTCGCTGAATCTAAACATAGATGCAACTTCCCAAGGTGAACCAACACACAGAAGAGCAGTTTCAAAGACAGGTGTCTCCTGCGTTTTAGACGCAGTCTTACAGCTAATTCTTATATGTCTGTATATGGATGGAAATTACAGTTTCTGGATTCTCCAAAGAAAGGGTTTCTGAACTGCTACATACACATATCAGTTTAACTATGTAAGCTGAATGTGCACCTTGACAACCATTCTGCTAGATAGCTCCCTTTTTATTTTAGAGCCAGATATTTCTCATTTCAGCATATACTCCCTTTCACTCTGGAATATGCAAACGCAGCTATTAGAATGAACATGCTCCTAACTCGCTGAATCTAAACATGGATGCAACTTCCTGTGGTGAACCAACACACAGCAGAGCAGTTTGAGAGATAAGTTTATCCTGTGTTTTAGATGCAGTCTTACTGTTAATTCTTATATACCTTTATATATCTGTAAATATCTGATCCTACATTCTCCAAATAAAGGATTTCTGAACTTCTACATGCATACATCAGTTTAACTCTGTAAGTTGAAAGTGTACACCTTGACAACAACTCTACTACATAGCTCCATTTTTGTTTTAGAGCCCAATACTTCTCATCACAGCATATACTTCCATTCACTCTGGAATGTCCAAACACAGCTTTCAGAAGAAACGTGTTTCTAACTAGCTGAATGTAAACATAAATGCAACTTCTTAAGGCGAACCAACACACAGCAGAGCAGTTTGAAAGATACGTTTGTCCTCTATTTTAGAAGCAGCCTTACTGCTAATTCTTATATGCCTGTATATGGCTGTAAACGTCTGCTCCTAGATTATAGAAATAAAGGATTTCTGAACTGCTACATGCACAAATCAGTTAAATTGTGTAAGTTCAATTTACACCTTAACAACCATTCTGTTAGATAGCTCCTTTTTTGTTTTAGAGCAAGATATTTCACATTAGAGTGTGTACTCCCTATCACTCTGGAATATACAATCGCAGCTTTTAGAAGAAACGTGTTTCTAACTCGATGAATCTAAACCAAGATGCAACTTCCAAAGGTGAATGAAAACACAGCAGAGCAGTTTGAAATATACGTTTCTCCAGTGTTTTACACTCAATCTTACCGATAATTCTTATATACTTGCATATGGCTGAAATATCTGTTTCTAGATTCTCCAAAGAAAGGGCTTCTGAGCTGCTACATTCCCAGATCAGTTTAACTCTGTAAGTTGAATATACACCTTGAAAATCATTCTGCTAGATAGCTCCGTTTTTGTTTTACAGCCAGATATTCCTCATTACTTCCTATACTCGCATGCACTGAGGAATATCCAAACGCTGCTTTTAGAAGAAACGTGTTTCTGACTCGCTGAATCTAAACATAGATGCAACTTCCTGAGGTGAATGAACGCAGAGCAGAAAGGTTTTAAAGATACGTTTAACCTGCGTTTTAGATGCTGTCTTACTGCTAATTCTTATATGCCTGTATATGGCTGGATACTTCTGTTTCTAGAGTCTCTAAAAAAAGGGTTTCTGAACTGCAACATCCACAAAACAGTCTAACTCTGTTAGTTGAATAAACACCTTGACAATCATTCTGCAAGATAGCTCCATTTTTGTTTAAGAGCCAGATATTTCTCAATACGCCCTATACTCTTATTATCTCAGGAATAACCAAACTCAGCTTTTAGAAGAAACGTGTTTCTAGCTCGCTGACTCTAAACATAGATGCAACTTCCTAAGGTGAACGAACACACAGCAGAAAGGTTTGAAAACTACATTTCACCTGTGTTTTAGACGCCGTATAACTACTAATTCTTATATGCTTGTATATATCTGGATATATCTCTTTGTAGAGTCTCTAAAGAAAGGATTTCTGAACTGCAACATCCACATGTCAGTT
>NW_016108149.1:179930-184045 GCF_001604975.1 Cebus imitator
CCAGCTTCCCACCCCCCACCGTCCCTCCCCTATTTCCCCACAACTGACCCCAGTGTGTAGTGCTCCCCTCCTTGTGTCCATGTGTTCTCATTGTTCAACACCCGCCTATGACTGAAAACATGCGGTGTTTGATCTTCTGCTCTTCTGTCAGTTTGCTGAGAATGATGGTTTCCAGGTTCATCCATGTCCCTACAAAGGACCCAAACTCATTATGCAGCCATCAAACACAGCTTTTATAAGAAATGTGTTTCTAACTCGATGAATCTAAACATAGATGCAACTTCCTAAGGTGAATGAACACACAGCAGAGCAGTTTGAAAGATACGTTTCACCTGTGTTTTAGAGGTGATCTTACCTCTAATTCTTATATACCCGTATATGGCTGGAAATATCTGTTTCTAAATTCTACAAAGGAATAGCTTCTTCCTCGTACTTTCACACATCAGTTTAACCCTGTAAGTTGAATGTACAACTTGACCATCATTCTGCTACATAGCCCCATTTTTGTTTAAGAGCCACAGATTTCTCATTACACCCTATACACCCATTCATGAAGAAATATCCAAACGCAGAGTTTAGAAGAACTGTGTTTCTAACTCGCTGAATCTAAACATAGGTGCAACTTCCTAAGGTGAACGAACACACAGCAGAGTAGTTTGAAAGCCAACTTTCACCTGTGTTTTAGATACTGTTTTACTACTAATTCTCATATGCGTGTATATGGCTGGATATTTCTGTTTCTAGAGTCTCTAAAGGAAGGGTTTCTAAACTGCAACATCAACACAAAAGATTAACTCTGTTAGTTGAATATACGCCTTGACAATCATTCTGCAAGATAGCTCCATTTTTGTTTAATAGCCAGATATTTCTCATTACACCCTATACTCCCATTCATTCAGGAATATCCAAACGAAGCTTTTAGAAGAAACTTTTTTGTAACTTGATGAATCTAAATATAGATGCAATTTCCTAAGGTGAACGAACACACAGCAGAGGAGTTTCAATTATACGTTTCTCCTGTGTTTTTGATGTGATCTTACCGCTAATTCTTGTATAAGTGTATAGGGCTGGAAATATCTGTTTCTAGATTCTCCAAAGAAAGGGCTTCTCAACTGCTACATTAACACATCAGTTTATCTCTGTATGATGAATAAGCATCTTGAAAATCATTCTGCCAGAAAGCTCCGTTTTTGTTTTAGAGCCAGATATTTCTCATTAAACCCTGTGCTCCCATTCACTCAGGAATATCCAAACGCAGCTTTTAGAAGAAACGTGTTTCTAATGCGCTGAATCTAAACATAGATGCAACTCTCTAAGGCGAACGAAAACACAGCACAAGAGTTGTAAATATACGTTTCTCCTCTGGTTTAGACACGATCTTATCGCTAGTTCTTATATGCCTGAATATGGTTGGAAATATCTGTTTCTAGATTCTCCAAAGAAAGGTTATCTGAACTGCTACATTCACACATGAGTTTAACTCTCCTTGTTGAATACGCACCTTTACAATCATTCTGCTAGATAGCTTGGCTTTTGTTTTATAGCCAGATATTTCTCATTACACCCTATACTCCCATTCACTCAGGAATATCCAAACGCAGCTTTTAGAAGAAACGTGTTTCCAACTCACTGAATATAAACATAGATGCAACTTCCTAAGGTGAACGAACACTCAGCAAAGCACTTTGAAATATTCATTTTGCCTCTCTATTAGAAGCGATCTTATCGCTAATTCTTACTTACCTGTATGTGGCTGGAAATACCTGTTTCTAGATTCTCCAAGGAAGGGGTTTCTGAACTGCTATATTCACATATCTGTTTAACTCTGTACGTTGAATATAAATCTTGACAGTCATTCTGCTAGATCGGTCCGTTTTTGTTTTAGAGAAAGATATTTCTCATTACACCCTATACTTCCATTCACTCAGGAGTATCCAAACTCAGCTTTTAGAAGAAACGTGTTTCTAAGTCATTGAATCTAAACATAGACGCAACTTCCTACTGTGAACGAACACACAGCAGAGCAGTTTGAAAGATTCGTTTCTGCTGTGGTTTAGACGCAATCTTACCACTAATTCTTATGTATTTGTATAAGGCTGGAAATATCTGTTTCTAGATTCCCGAAAGAAAGGATTTCTGAACTGGTGCATTCACAGATCAGTTCAACTCTGTATGTTGAATACACACCTTGACAATCATTCTGCTAGATAGCTACGTTTTTGTTTTAGAGCCAGATATTTATAATTACAAACTATGCTCCCATTCACTCAGGAATATCCAATAGCGGCTTTTAGAATAAACGTGTTTCTAACTCGCTGAATCTAAACATAGATGGAACTTCCTAAGGAGAATGAACACACAGCATAGCAGTTTGAAGGATAAGTTTCCCCTGTTTTTTAGACGCTATCTTAGCACTAATTCTTATATACCAGTATATGGCTGGAAATATCTTTTTCTAGATTCTCCAATGAAAGTGTTTCTGAACTTTAACATTCAGACATCCGTTTAACTCTGTAAGTTGAATATACACCTTGACAATCATTCTGCTAGATAGCTCCGTTTTTGTTTTAGAGCCAGATATTTCTCATTACAAACTATTCTCCCATTCACTCAGTAATATCCAATAGCAGCTTTTAGAATAAACGCGTTTCTAACTCGTTGAATCTAAACATAGATGCAACTTCCTAAGAAGAACGAACACACAGCAGATCAGTTTGAAGGATACATTTCTCCTGTGGTTTGGACGCGATCCTACCGCTAATTCTTATGAGCCTGTATATGGCTGGAAATATCTATTTCTAGATTCTCCAAAGAAAGGGTATCTGCACTGCTACATTCACACATCAGTTTAACTCTGTAAGTTGAATATACACCTTGACAATCATTCTGATAGATAGCTTCGTTTTTGTCTTAGAGCCAGATATTTCTCGTCACACCCTATACGCCAATTCAATCAGGAATACCCAAATGCAGCTTTTCGAGGAAACCTGTTTCTAACTCGCTGTATCTAAACATAGATGCCAGCTGCTAAGGTGAATGACCGCACAGCAGAGGACTTTAAAAGATACTTTTATCCTGTGGTTTAGATGTGATCTTACTGCTAATTCTTATGTACCTGTATATGGCTGGAAATATATGTTTATTGATTCTGCAAAGAAAGCGTTTCTGAACTGCTACATTCACAAGTCAGTTTAACTCAGTAAGGTGAATATACACCTTGACAATCAATCTGCTAGATCGCTTCGTTTTTGTTTTAGAGCCAGATATTTCTCATTACACCCTATACTCCATTCACTCAGGACTAACCAAACGCAGCTTTTAGAAGAAACGTGTTTCTAACTCGCTGAATCTAAACATAGATGAAACTTCCTAAGGTGAATGAATGGTGAGCAGAGCAGTTTGAAAGATATGTTTCTCCTGTAGTTTAGACGCAATCTTACCGCTAATTTTTATGTACCTGCACATGGCTACAAATATCTGTTTCAAGATTCTCCAAAGAAAGGTTGAACTGCTACATTCTCACATCAGTTTAACTGTGTTAGTTGAATATACACCTTGACAATTCTTCTGCTAGATAGCTCCGTTTTTGTTTTAGAGCAAGATATTTCTCATTACACCCTATACTCCCATTCACTCAGGAATATCCAAACGCAACTTTTGGAAGAAACGTGTTTATAAATCGCTGTATCTAAAAATAGATGAAACTTCCTAAGGTTAATGGACAGTGAGCAGAGCAGTTTGAATGATACGTTTCTCCTGTGGTTTAGATGCGATCTTACCGCTAATTCTTATGCACCTGTATATGACTGGAAATATCTGTTTCTACATTCTCCAAAGAAAGGATTTCTGAACTGCTATATTCATACATCAGTAAAACTGTGTAAGTTGAATATACACGTTGACAATTATTCTGCTAGACAGCTCCGTTTTGGTTTTATAGCCAGATATTTCTCGTTACACGCTATACTACCATTCACTCAGGAATATCCAAACGCAGCTTTTAGAAGAAACGTGATTCTAATTCTCTGAAGGAAAAAAAAAAGGAGAGAAGGCAACAGCATAACTGAAACTCATAAAGCCCTAAATCCCTGGGACAGACCACCTGGGAACAAAAA
>NW_016108149.1:186011-187319 GCF_001604975.1 Cebus imitator
TTACAAAGAGACTTAGACTCTCACACAATTATAGTGGGAGACTTTAACACCCCATTGTCAATATTAGACAGATCAACCAGACAGAAAATTAACAAGGACATCCAGGACTTGAAGTCAGACCTGGACAAAGCAAACCTAATAGACATTTACAGAACTCTCCACCCCAAATCCACAGAATATACATTCTTCTCAGCACCACATCACACCGACCCTAAAATTGACCACATAATTGGGAGTAAATCACTCCTCAGCAAATGAAAGGAACATAAATCATAACAAACAGTCTCTCAGACCACAGTGCAATCAAGTTAGAACTCAGGCTTCAAAAACTAACCCAGAACGGCAGAGCTTCATGGAAACTGAACAACTTGCTCTTGAATGTTGACTGGATAAACAATTAAATGAAGACAGAAATAAAGATGTTCTTCGAAACCAACGAGAATGAAGACACAACGTACCAGAATCTCTGAGACATATTTAAAGCAGTCTCTAGAGGAAAATATATAGCAATAAGTGCCCACATGAGAAGCAAGGAGAGAACAAAAATTGACACCCTATCGTGAAAACATAAAGAGCTAGAGGAGTAAGATCAAAAAACCTCAAAGTCTAGCAGAAGACAAGTAATAGCTAAGATCAGAGTAGGACTGAAGGAGATAGAGACACAAAAAACCCTTCAAAAATCAATAAATCCAGGAGCTGGTTTTTTGAAACGATCAACAAAATAGACACACCACTAGCCAGGTTAATAAAAAAGAAAAGAGAGAATAACAAAATTGATGCAATAAAAAACAATAAAAGGGATATCACCACATAATCGATTGATATCACCACGTAATTGATTCCACAGAAATTCAAACAAACATCAGAGATTATTACAAACAACTCTATGCACATAAACTAATAAACCGGGAAGAAATAGATAAATTCCTGGACACTTGCCTCCTCCCAAGCCTAAACCAGGAAGAAGCCAAAACACTGAACAGACCCATAACAAGGTCTGAAGTTGAAGTAGCTATTAAGAGCTTACCACCCTAAAAAAGCCCAGGTCCAGACGGGTTCACAGCCGAATTCTACCAGACATACAAGGAGGAGCTGGTACCATTCCTTCTGAAACTATTCCATACAATACAAAAAGAGGGAATTCTTCCCAAATCATTTTATGAGACCAACATCATCCTGATTCCAAAACCTGGCAGAGGCTCAACAAGAAGAGAAAACTTCAGGCCAATATCCATGATGAACGTAGATGCAAAAATCTTCAATAAAATACTGACAAGCCGATTGCAACAGCACATCAAAAAGCTTATC
>NW_016108149.1:188699-196557 GCF_001604975.1 Cebus imitator
GAATCGGCAACCAACAGAATGTGAAAACATTTTTGCCATTTACTCATCTGACAAAGGGCTGATATCCAGAATTTACAAAGAACTAAAACAGATTTAAAAGAAAAAAACAAACAAGCCCATTCAAAAGTGGGCAAAGGATATGAACAGACAGTTTACAAAAGAAGACATACGTGAGGCCAACAAACATATGAAAAAATGCTCATCATCACTTGTCATCAGAGAAATGCAAATCAAAACAACATTGAGATACCATCTCACACCAGTTAGAATTGCGATCATTAAAAAATCTGGAGACAACAGACGCCGGAGAGGATGTGGAGAAATAGGAACTGCTTTACGCTGTTGGTGAGCGTGTAAATTAGTTCAAACATTGTGGAAGACAGTGTGACGATTCCTCAAGGACCTAGAAATAGAAATTCCATTTGACCCAGCAATCTCATTACTGGATATATATTCAAAGGATTACAAATCGTTCTACTATAAGGACACGTGCACATGAATGTTCATTGCAGCATTGATTACCATAGCAAAGACTTTGAATCAACCCAAATGCCCATCAACGATAGACTGGATACGGAAAATGTGGCACATATACACCATGGAATATTATGCAGCCATCAAAAACGATGAATTTGGGTCCTTTGTAGGGACATAGATGAACCTGGAAACCGTCATTCTCAGCAAACTGACAGAAGAGCAGAAGATCAAACACTGCTTGTTCTCACTCATAGGTGGGTGTTGAACAATGAGACCACATGGACACAGGGAGGAGAGCACTACACACTGGGTTCACTTGGGGGGAAGTAGGGGAGGGACGGCTGGGGATGGGGATATTGGGAGAGATAGCAAGGGGAGAAATGCCAGATGTAGGTGATGGGGAGGAAGGCAACAAATCACCCTGCCACGTGTGTACCTATGCAAAAATTTTGCATGTTTTTCACATGTACCCCAAAAGCAAAAGTGCAGTAAAATAAGTAAATGGGAAAAAAAAGAAATACATGTTTCTAGATTCTCCAGAGAAAGGGATTCTTAACTTCCACATTCACACATCAGTTTAACTCTGTAAGTTGAATATACACCTTGACAATCATTCTGCTAGATAGCTCCATTTTTGTTTTAGAGCCAGATATTTCTCATTACACGTTATAAACCCATTCACTCAGGAATATCCAAATGCAGCATTTAGAAGAAACTGTTTCTAACTCGCTGAATTTAAGCATAGATGCAACTTCGTAAGGTGAACGAAAACAACGCAGAGCAACTGGAAATAAATATACGTTTTTCCTGTGTTTTAGACGCGAAACTTCAGCTAATTCTTATACCTGTATATGGCTGGAAATATCCGTTTCTAATTCTCGAAAAAAGGTTTCTGAACTGCTACATTGACACATCAGTTTAACTTTGTAAGTTGAATATACACCTTAGCAATCATTCTGCTAGATAGATCCATTTTTGTTTGGGAGTCAGATATTTCTCATTACACCCTATACTCCCATTCACTCAGGAATATCCAAGTACAGCAGAAACGTGTTTCTAACTCGATGACTGTAAGCATAGATGGAACTTCCTAAGGTGAAAGAACACACAGCAGAGAAGTTTCAAATATACTTTTCTCCAGTGTTTTAGACTCGATCTTAACACAAAATTCTTACATACCTGTATATGGCTGGAAATATCTGTTTCTACATTCTACAAAGAAAGGATTTCTTAACTGCTGCATTCACACATCAGTTTTAATCTGTAAGTAGAATATACACCTTGAAAATCATTCTGATAGATAGCTCGGTTTTGTTTTAGAGCCAGATATTTCTCATTACACACTATACACCCATTCACTCAGGAATATCCAAACGCAGCTTCTGGAAGAAACGTGTTTTCAACTCGATGAATCTAAACATAGCTGCAACTTCATAAGGTGAATGAACACACAACCCAGCAGTTTCAGATATACGTTTCTCCAGTATTTTAGGCTCGGTCTTATCGCTAATTCTAATATACCTGTATATGGCTGGAAATATCTGTTTCTACATTCTCCAAAGAAAGGGTTTCTGAACTGCTACATTCACACATCAGTTTAACTCTGTAAGTTGAATATACACCTTGACAATCATTCTGCTAGATAGCTGCGTTTTTGTTTTAGAGCCACATATTTCTCATTACACCCCATACACCCAATCACTCAGGAATATCCATATGCAGCCTTTCGCAGAAACGTGTTTCTAACTCGATGAATCTAAACACAGATGCAACTTCCTAAGTTGAACGAACACACAGCATAGCACTTTGAGATATATGTTTCTCCAGTGCTATAGAGTCGATCTTACCGCTAATTCTTATATACCTGTTTGTGGCTGGAAATATCAGTTTCTACATTCTCCTAAGAAAGGGTTTCTGAACTGCTACATCACACATCAGTTTACATCTGTACGTTGAATATACACCTTGACAATCATTCTGCTAGATAGTTCCGTTTTTGTTTCAGTGTCAGATATTTCTTATTATTCCCTATACTCTCATACACTCCAGAATATGAAAACGCAGCTTTCCAAAGAAATGTATTTCTAACTCGATGAATCTAAACATAGATGCAACTTCCTAAGGTTAACGACCACACTGCAGAGAAGTTTGAGATATACGTTTCTCCAGTGTTTTAGACTCGATCTTACCGCTAATTATTATATACGTGTATATGGCTGGAAATATCTGTTTCCACATTCTCCAAAGGAAGGGTTTCTGAACTGCTACATTCAAACATCAGTTTAACCCTGTAAGTTGAATATACACCTTTACAGTCATTCTGCTAGATAGCACCATTTTTGTTTTAGAGCTAGATATTTCTCATGACACCCTATACTCCATTCACTCAGGAATATCCAAACGCAGCTATTGGAAGAAACGTGTTTCTAACTTGATGAATCTAAATATAGATGCAACCTCCTAAGGTGAATGAACAGATAGCAGAGCAGTTTGAGATGTACGTTTCTGCAGTGTTTTAGACTCAATCTTACTGCTATATCTTATATCCCTGTATATGGCTGGAAATACCTATTTCTACATTCTCCAAAGAAATGGTTCCTGAATTGCTACTTTCACACATCACTTTAAATCTGTAAGTTGAATACACACATTTACAATCATTTGGCTAGATAGCTCTGTTTTTGTTTTAGAGCCAGATATTTCTCGTTACACCCTATAACCCCATTCACTCAGGAACACCCAAAGGAAGCTCTTAGAAGAAACGTGTTTCTAACTGGATGAATGTAAACATAGATGCAAATTCCTAAGATGAACAAACACACAGCAGAGCAGTTTGAAATATACTTTTCTCCAGTGTTTTAGACTCAATCTTACCGCTAATTCTTTTATACCTATATATGGCTGGAAATATCTGTTTCTACATTCTCCAAAGAAAGGGTTATAGAACTGCTACATGCACACATCTGTTTTATGCTGTAAGTTGAATATACACCATGACAATCATTCTGCTAGATAGTTCCGTTTTTGTTTTAGAGCCAGGTATTTCTCATTACTCCCTGTACTCCCATTCACTCAGGAATATCCAAACACCGCTTTTAGAAGAAACGTGTCTCTAATGCGATGAATCTAAACATAGATGCAACATCCTAAGGTGAATGAACACACGGCAGAGGAGTTTCAGATATAGGTTCCTCCAGTGTTTTAGACTCGATCTTACCGCTAATTCTTATATACCTGTATAAGGCTGGAAATATCTGTTTCTTCATTCTGCAACGAAAGTGTTTCTGACCTGCTACCTTCACACATCAGTTTAACACTGTAAGTTGAATATAAGCCTTGACAATCATTCTGCTAGAAGCTCTGATTTTGTTTTACATCCCGATATTTCTCAGTACACCCTATACTCCACTTCACTCAGGAATGTCCAAATGCAGCTTTTAGAAGAAACATGTTTCTAACTCGATGAATCTAAACTTGGAGGCATCTTCCGAAGGTGAACGAACACACAGCAGAGCAGTTTGATATATGAGTTTCTCCAGTGTTTTAGACTCGATCTTACCGCTAATTCTTATGTACCTGTATATGGCTGGAAATATCTGTTTCTACATTCTCGAAAGAAAGGGTCTCAGAACTGCTACATTCACACATCAGTTTAACTCTGTAAGATGAATATACACCTTGACAATCATTCTGCTAGGTTGCTCCGCTTTTGATTTAGAGCCAGATATTTATGATTACACCCTATATTCCCATTCACTCAGGAATAAAGAAACGCAGCTTTTGGAAGAAACGTGCTTCTAACTCGATGAATCTAAACATAGCTGCAACTTCCTAAGGTGAACAAACACACGACAGAGCAGCCTGAGATATACGTTTCTCTAGTGTTTTACCCTCCATCTTACCTCTAATTATTATATACCTGTACATGTCTGGAAATTACTGGTTCTGCATTCTCCAACAAAACATTTTCTGAACTGCTATATTCACACATCAATTTACCTCTGTAAGTTGAATGTACACCTTGACAATAATTCTGCTATATAGCTCCTTTGCTGTTTTAGAGCCAGATATTTCTCATTACACGCTTTACTTCCATTCACTCAGGAATACCCAAACACAGGTTTTAGAAGAAACGTGTTTATAACTCAATGAATCCAAACATAGATGTAACTTCCAAAGTTGAATGAACACACAGCAGAGCAGTTTGATATATACGTTTCTCCAGTGTTTTAGACTCGATCTTAAAGCTAATACTTATATACCTGTATATGGCTGGGAATCACTGTTTCTACATTCTGCATAGAAAGGATTTCTGAACTGCTACGTTCACACATCCGTTTCACTCTGTAAGTTGAATATAAACCTTGACAATCATTTTGCTAGATAGCTCCATTTTCGTTTTACAGCCAGATATTTCTCATTACACCCTACACTCCCATTCACTCAAGAATATCCAAACGCAGCTTTTAGAAGAATTGTGTTTTTAACTCGCTGAATCTAAACGTAGGTGAAACTTCCTTAGGTGAACGAACACACAGCAGAGCATTTTGAGATGTATATTTCTCCAGTGTTTTAGACTCGATCTTACGACTAATTCGTATATACCTGTATATGACTGTAAATATCTGTTTCTACATGATTCAAAAAAAGCGTTTCTGAACAGCTACATTCACACATCAGTTTAACTCTGTAAGTTGAAAATACGCCTTTACACTCATTCTGGTAGATAGCTCCGTTTTTGTTTTAGAGCCAGATATTTCTCATTACACCCTATATACCCATGCACTCAGCAATATCCAAACGCAGATTTTAGAAGAAACGTGTTTCTAAGTGGATCAATCTAAACATAGATGCAACTTCCTAAGGTGAACGAACACAAAGCAGAGCAGTTTGAGATATACGTTTCTCCAGTGATTTAGGCTCGATCTCATCGTTAATTCTTGTATACCTGTATATGGCTGGAAATATCTATTTCTACATCCTCCAAATAAAGGGTTGTGGACTGCTACATTCACCCATCAGTTTATCTCTATAAGTTGAATACACACCTTGACAATCATTCTGCTATATAGCTCCGTTTTTGTTTTAGAGCCCGATATTTCTCATTACTCCTTATACTCACATTCACTCAGGAATACCCAAACTCAGCTTTTAGAAGAAACGTGCTTCTAACTTGATGAACGTAAATATAGATGCAACTTCCTAAGGTGAATGAACACACAGCAGAGCAGTTTGATATATACATTTCTCCAATGTTTTAGACCTGATCTTACTGCTAATTCTTATATACCTGTATATGGCTGGAAATATCTGTTTCTACTTTCTCCAAAGAAAGTGTTTCTGGACTGCTACATTCACTCATAAGTTTAACTCTGCAAGTTGAATACACACCTTGACAATCATTCTGCTATATAGCTCCGTTTTGGTTTTAGAGCCAGATATTTCTCATTACTCCCTGTACTCCCATTCACTCAGGAATATACAAACGCAGCGTTTAGAAGAATCGTGTTTCTAACTCGACGAATCTAAACATCGATGCAACCTCCTAAGGTGAATGAACACACAGCAGAGCAGTTTGAGATATACGTTTCCCCAGTGTTTTAGACTCTGTCTTACCTCTAATTCTTACATTCCTGTATATGGCTGGAAATATCTCCTTCTACATTCTCCAAAAAAAGGGTTTCAGAACTGCTACATTCACACATCAGTTTAACTCTGTAAGTTGAATATACACCTTGACAATCATTCTGCTAGATAGCTCCGTTTTTGTTTTATATCCAGATATTCCTCATTACCCCCATACTCCCATTCCCCCAGGAATATCCAAAAGCAGCTTTTATAGGAAACGTGTTTCTGACTCGATGAATCTAAACATAGATGCAACTTCCTAAGGTGAATGAACACAGAGCAGAGCAGTTTCAGATATACATTTCTCCAGTGTTTTAGGCTCGATCTTACCGCTAATTCTTATATACCTTTATATGTCTGGAAATATTTGTTTCTACTTTCTCCAAACAAAGGGTTTCTGGACTGCTACATTCACCCATCAGTTTAACTCTGTAAGTTGAATACACACCTTGACAATCATTCTGCTATATTGCTCCGTTTTTGTTTTAGAGTCAGATATTTCTCATTACCCCATATACTCCCATTCACTCAGGAATATCCCAACGAAGGTTTTGAAGAATTGTGTTTCTAACTCGTCGAATCTAAACATAGATGCAACTTCCTAAGGTGAACGAACACACAGCAGAGCAGTTTGAATTATACGTTTCTCCAGTTCTTTAGACTCGATCTTACCGCTAATTCTTGTATACCTGTGTATGGCTGGAAATATCTGTTTCTACATTCTCCAAAGAAAGGGTTTCTGAAGTGCTACATTCACACATCGGTTTCACTCTGTAAGCTGAATATACACCTTGACAATCATTCTACTAGATAACTCCGTTTTTGTTTTAGAGCCAAATATTTCTCATTACACCCTATTCTGCCATTCACTCAGGAATATCCAAAAGCAGCACAGCAGAGCAGTTTGAGTTATACGTTTCTGCAGAGTTTTAGACTCGACCATGTCGCTAATTGTTGTATGCCTGTATATGGCTGGAAATATCTGTTTCTACATTCTCGAAAGAAAGGGTTTCTGTACTGCTACATTCACACATCAGTTTACATCTGTAAGTTGCATATACATGTTGACAGTCATTCCGCTAGATATCTCCGTTTTTTGTTTTAGAGCCAGATATTTCTCATTACACCCTATACTGCCATTCACTCAGCAATATCCAAACGTAGCTTTTAGAAGAAACGTGTTTCTAACTCGATGTATCTAAACATAGATGCAACTTCCTAAGCTGAATGAATACACAGCAGAGCAATTTGAGATATTCGTTTCTCTATTGATTTACACTCGGTCTTACTGGTAATTCTTGTATACATGCATATGGCTGGAAATATCTTTTTCTACATTCTCTACAGAAAGGGTTTCTGAGCTACTACATTCACACATCACTTTAGCTCTGTAAGTTGAATGTACACCTTGACAATCATTCTGCTAGATAGCTCCATTTTTCTTTTAGAGCCAGATATTTCTCATTACACCCTGTATTCCATTTCACTCAGGAATATCCAAACGCAGCTTTTAGAAGAAACGTGTTTCCAACTGGATGAATCTAAACATAGATGCAACTTCCTAAGGTGAACGAACACACAGAAGAGTAGTTTGAGATATACGTTTCTCCAGTGTTTTTGTCTCAATATTATCCCTAACTCTTATATACCTGTATATGCCTGGATATATCTGTTTCTACATTCTCCAAAGAAAGAGTTTATGAACTGCTACATTCACAAGTCAGTTGACCCCTTTAAGTTGAATATACACCAT
>NW_016108149.1:197074-198802 GCF_001604975.1 Cebus imitator
CAGCTTTTAGAAGAAACGGGTTTCTTAATAGATGAATCTAAACATAGATGCAACTTCCTATGGTGAACAAACACAGAGCAGAGCAGTCTGAGATATACATTTCTCCAGTGTTTTAGACTCGATCTTACCGCTAATTCTTATATACCTGTGTATGACTGGAAATATCTGTTTCTACTTTCTCCAAAGAAAGTGCTCCTGGACTGCTACATTCACACATCAGTTTAACTCTGCAAGTTGAAAATGCACATTTACAATCATTCTGCTATATAGCTCCGTTTTGGTTTTACAGCCAGATATTTCTCATTACTCCCTATACTCCCATTCACTCAGGAATATCCGAACGCAGGTTTTGAAGAATCGTGTTTCTAACTCGTCGAATCTAAACATAGATGCAACTTCCTTGGTGAACAAGCACACAGCAGAGCAGTTTGAGTTATACGTTTCTCCAGTTTTTTAGACTTGATCTTACCGCTAATTCTTGAATACTTGTATATGGCTGGAAATATCTGTTTCTACATTCTCCAAAGAAAGGTTTTCTGAGCTGCTACATTCACACATCGGTTTCACTCTGTAAGTTGAATATACACCTTGACAATCATTCTGCTAGATAACTCCGTTTTGGTTTTAGCATCAGATATATCTCATTACACCCTATACACCCAGTTTCTCAGGAATATCGAAAAGCAGCTTTTAGAAGAAACGTGTTTCTAACTCGATGAATGTAAACATATATGCAACTTCGTAAGGTGAACGAACACACAGCAGAGCAGTTTGAGATGTAAGTTTCTCCAGTGTTTTGGACGCGATTTTACCACTAATTATAATAAACCTGTATATGGCTGGAAATATCTGTTTCTACACTCTTCAAAGTAAGGGATTCTGAAATGCTACATTCACACATCAGTTTAGGTCTGTAAGTTGTATGTACACCTTGACAATCATTCTGCTTGATAGCTCCATTTTCGTTTTAGAGCCAGATATTTCTCATTACACCCTATACAATCATTCACTCAGGAATACCCAAATGCAGCTTTTCAAAGAAACGTGTTTCTTACTCGATAAATCTAAACATAGATACAACTTCCTGAGTTGAACGGATGCATAACAGGGCAATTTGAGAAATATGATTCTTCAGTTTTTTAGACTCGATCTTACCGCTAATTCTTATATACCTGTATATGCCTGGAAATATCTGTTTCTACGCTCTCCAAAGAAAGGGTTTCTGAACTCCTACGTTCACTCATCAGTATAACTCTGTAAAGTGAATAGACACCTTGACAATCACTCTGCTAAATAGCTCCGTTTCGGTTTTAGAGCCAGATATTTCTCATTACACCCTATACACCCATTCACTCAGGAATATCCAACGCTGCTTTTAGAAGAACATTGTTTCTAACTCGCTGAATCTAAACATAGATGCAACTTCCGAAGGTGAACGAACACACACTGGAGCAGTTTGAAAGAGACGTTTCTCGTATGATTTAGATGCGATCTTGAAGCTAATTCTTGAGGGATGATCCAAGATATCCGTTTAGGAACAGCTCAGGATTGCAGCTCCCAGTGAAAGCGCAGAGGGTGAGTGGACGCCGTGTTTTTATTGCCCACAGACTAGGAAATTCCCGGGCAGAGGTGCTCCACGGTCACCAGCGCGGCTGATTCGGCCAGCGCGGCTGTGCCGGCCAGCGCCGGCCAGCGCCGCTGCTTTGCCCCGCGCGGCTGCTTTGCCCC
>NW_016108149.1:200860-202405 GCF_001604975.1 Cebus imitator
AATATATTCCTTGACAATCATTGTGCTAGAAAGCTCCGTTTTGGTTTTAGAACCAGGTATTTATCATTACACCCTATACACCCATTCAGTCAGGAATATCCCAATGCAGCTTTTAGAAGAATCGTGTTTCTAACTCGATGAATCTAAAGATAGATGCAACTTCCTAAGGTGAACGAACACACCGCAGAGTAGTTTGAGATACATGTTTCCCAGTGTTTTACACTCGATCTTACTGCGAATTCTTATATACCTGTATATGGCTGGAAATATCTCTTAATACACTCTCCAAAGAAATGATTTATGAACTGCTACATTTACAAGTCAGCATAACTCTGTAAGCTGAATATACACCTTGACAATCATTCTGCTAGATAGCTCCGTTTTGGTTTTAGAGCCAGATATTTCTCACTAAACCTTATACACCCATTTACTGAGGAATATTCAAACGCAGCTTTTAGAAGAAACGTGTTTCTAACTGGATGAATGTAAAGATACATGCAACTTCCTAACTTGAACAAAGACACAGCAAAACAGTTTGCGATATACGTTTCTCCAGTGTTTTAGACTCGATGTTAACGCTAAGCTTATATACCTGTACATAGCTGGAAATATCTGTTTCTACACTCTACAAAGAAAGGGTTTCTGAACTGCTACATTCACACGTCAGTTTAACTCTGTAAGCTAAATGTACACCATGATAATCATTCTGCTAGATAGCTCCGTTTTGGTTTTAGAGCCAGATGTTTCCCATTACACCCTATACACCCATTCACTCAGGAATATCCAAAGGCAGTATTTAGAAGAAACGTGTTTCCAACTTGATGAACCTAAACATAGACGCAACTTCCTAAGGTGAACGGACACACAGCAGAGCCGTTTGAGATATACGTTTCTGCAGTGTTTTAGCCTGGATTTTTCTGCTAATTCTTATATATCAGTATATGTCTGGAAATATCTCTGACTACACTCTCCATAGAAAGGGTTTCTGAACTGCTACATTCATACATCAGATTAACTCTGTAAGTTGAATATTCACATTGACAAGCATTCTACTAGATAGCTCCGTTTTGGTTGTAGAGCCAGATATTTCCCTTTACATCCTATACTCCCATTCACTCACGAATATCCAAATGTGGCTTTTAGAATAAACGTTTTTCTAACTCAATGAATCTAAACATGGGTGGAACTTCCTAAGGTGAACAAACACACAGCAGAGCAGTTTGAGGTATACGTTTCTCCAGTGTTTTAGAATCGAACTTACCGCTAATTCTTATCTACCTGTATATGCCTTGAAATTTCTGTTTCTACACTCTACAAAGAAAGGGTTTCTGAACTGCTACATTCACATATCAGTTTAACTCTATGTGGTGAATACACACATTTACAATCATTCTCCTAGATAGATCCATTTTGGTTTTAGAGCCCAATATTTCTCATTATACCCTATACACCTATTCACTCTGGAATATCCAAATGCACCTTTTAGAAGAAACGTGTTTCTAACTCGCTGGATCTAAACATAGATGCAATTTCCTAAGGTTTACA
>NW_016108149.1:204929-211125 GCF_001604975.1 Cebus imitator
CATAGATGAAACTTCCTAAGCTGAACGAACACACAGCAGAGCAGTTTCAGATATACATTTCTCCAGGGTTTTAGACTCGACCTTACCACTAATTCTTATATAACTGTATATTGCTGGAAATATCTGTTTTTACACTCTCCAAAGAAAGGGTTTCTAAATTGTTACATTCACACATGAGTTCAACTCTGTTAGTTGAATGTACACATTGACAATCATTCTGCTATATAGCTCCGTTTTCTTTTTAGAGCCAGATATTTCCCATTACACCATATACTCGCATTCACTCAGGAATATCCGAACGCAGCTTGTAGAAGAAACGTGTTTCTAAATCGATGAATCTAAACATAGATTTAACTTCATAAGGTGAATGAACTCACAGCAGAGAAGTTTGAGATATACGATTCTGTAGTGTTTCAGACTTGATCTTACTGCTAATTCTTATATACCTGTATATGGCTGGAAATATCTGTTTCTACAGTCTCCAAATAAAGAGTTTCTCTACTGCTACTTTCACACATAAGTTTTGCACTGTGAGTTGAATGTACACTTTGACAATCATTCAGCTCTATTGCTCCGTTTTGGATTTAGAGCCAGATATTAAACATTACATCACATACTAACATTTACTCAGGAATATAAAAACGCAGCTTTTAGAAGAAACAGGTTTCTAACTCGATAAATCTAAACATAGATGCACCTTCCTAAGGTGAACGAACACAGAGCAGAGCAGTGTTAGATATACCTTTCTCCAGTGTTTTAGACTCGATCTTACCGGTAATTCTTATATTCCTGTATATGGCTGGAAATATCTGTTTCTAAACTTTCCAAAGTAAGGGTTCCTGAACTGCTACTTTCAAAAGTCAGTTTAACTCTGTAAGCTGAATGTACACTTTGACAATCATTCTGCTATATAGCTCCGTTTTGGTTTTAGAGCCAGATATTTCCCATTACATCCTATATTCCCATTCACTCAAGAATATCAAAACGCAGCTTTGGTGAACGAACACACAGCAGAGGAGTTTGAGATTTACGTTTCTCCAGTGTTATGG
Organism: Cebus imitator; assembly: GCF_001604975.1. Taxonomy (NCBI): domain Eukaryota; kingdom Metazoa; phylum Chordata; class Mammalia; order Primates; family Cebidae; genus Cebus; species Cebus imitator. The sequence continues at coordinate 205,979 of NW_016108149.1, forward strand.
ACTAGATTTTCCAGCTATTTCTTATATACCAGTATATGGCTGGAAACAACTGTTTCTCTACTCTCCAAAGAAAGGGTTTCTGAACTGCTACATTCACACATCAGTTTAACTCTGTAAGTTGAATGTACACTTTGACAATCATTCTGCTATATAGATCCGTTTTGGTTTTAGAGCCAGATATTTCCCATTACATCCGAACCTCCCATTCACTCAGGAATATCGAAACACAGCTTTAAGAGGAAATGTGTTGCTACCTCGATGATTCTAAACATAGATGCAACTTGCTAAGGTGAACGAACACACAGCAGAGCAGTTTGAGATATACATTTCTCCAGTGTTTTACACTCGATCTAACCACTAATTATTATATACCTGTATATGGTTGGAAATATCTTTTTCTACATTCTCCAAAGAAAAGGTTTCTGAACTGCCACAGTCACACGTCAGTTTAAATCTGTATGTTGAATAGACACCTTGACAATCATTCTGCTGGATATCTCCGTTTTGGTTTTAGAGCCAGATATGTCCCATTACATCCTATACTCCTATACTCCCATTTACTAAGGAATATACAAACGCAGCTTTTAGAAGAAAAGTGTTTATACCTCGATGAGTCTAAATATAGATGCAAATTACTAAGGTGAATGGACACAGCATAGCAGTTTGAGATATACATTTCTCCAGTGTTTTAGACACTCTCTTACCACTAATTCTTATATGCATTTATATGGGTGGAAATATCTGTTTCTACAATCTCCAAAGACAGGGTTTCTGAACTGCTACATTGACACATCAGTTTACCTCTGTGAGCTGAATATACCCCTTGAAAATCATTCTGCTGGATAGATATGTTTTGGATTTAGAGCCAGATATTTCCCATTACATGCTATACTCCCATTCACTCAGGAATACCCAATCACAGCTTTTAGAAGAAACGTGATTCTAACTCGATGAACCTAAACATAGATGTAACTTCCTAAGGTGAATGGACACACAGCAGAGCAATTTGAGATATACGTTTCTCCAGTGCTTTAGACTCGACCTTACCGCTAATTGTTATACACCTGCACATGGCTGGAAATATCTGTTTCTACTCTAACCAAAGAAAGGTTTTCCGAACTCCTACATTAACACATCAGTTTAACTTTGTAAGTTGAATATACACATTGACAATCTTTCTGCTGTAGATCCGTTTTGGTTTTAGAGCCAGATATTTCCCATTACATCCCATACTCCCATTCACTCAGGAATATCCAAACGCAGCTTTTAGAAGAAACGTGTTGCTAACTCGATGAATCTAAACATAGATGCACCTTCCTAAGGTGAACGAACACACAGCAGAGCAGTTTGAGATATACGTTTCTCCAGTGTTTTTGACGCGATCTTACCGCTACTTCTTATATACCTGTATATGGCTGGAAATATCTGTTTCTACACTCTCCAAAGAAAGGGTTTCTGAACTGCTACATTCACAAATCAGTTTACCTCTGTGAGCTGAATATAACCCTTGGCAAACATTCTGCTGGATAGATCTGTTTTGCTTTTAGAGCCAGATATTTCCCATTACATGCTATACTCCCATTCACTCAGGAATATCCAATCACAGCTTTTAGAAGAAACGTGATTCTAACTCGATGAACCTAAACATAGATGCAACGTCCTAAGGTGAACGGACACACAGCAGAGCAATTCGAGATATACGTTTCTCCAGTGCTTTAGACTCGACCTTACCGCTAATTCTTATACACCTGTATATGGCTGGAAATATCTGTTTCTACTCTATCCAAAGAAAGGTTTTCTGAACTCATACATTAACACATAAGTTTAACTTTGTAAGTTGAATATACACATTGACAATCTTTCTGCTGTAGATCCGTTTTGGTTTTAGAGCCAGATATTTCTCATTACACCCCGTACACCCATTCACTCAGGAATATCCAAATGCAGCTTTTAGAAGAAACATGTTTCTAACTCGATGAATCTAAACATAGATGCAACTTCATAAGGTGAATGAACACACAGCAGAGTGGTTTGAGATAGACGTGTCTCCAGTGTTTTAGACTAGATCATACCGCTAATTCTTATAAACCTGTGTATGACTGGAAATATCTGTTTCTACACTCTCCAAAGAAACGGTTTCTGAACTGCTACATTCACACATCAGTTTAACTCTGTAAGTTGAATATGCACCTTCACAATCATTCTGTTAGATAGGTCCATTGTCATTTAAAGCCAGACATTGATAAATACATCCTATACTCCCATTCACTCAGGAATATTCAAACGCAGCTTTTAGAAGAAAAGTGTTTCTAAATCGATAAACCTAAACATAGATGCCACTTCCTAAGGTGAACGAAGACACAGCAGAGCAGTTTGAGATATACGTTTCTCCAGTGTTTTAGACTCGATTTACCGCTAATTCTTATATACCTGTATATGGCTGGAAATATCCGTTTCTACACTCCCCAAACAAAGGGTTTCTGAACTGCTACATGCACACATCAGTTTATGTCCATAAGTTGAATGTACACGTTGACAATCATTCTGCAAGATAGCTCCGTTTAGGTTTTAGAGCCAGATATTTCCCAGTACATCCCATACTCCCATTCACTCAGGAATATCCAAACGCAGCTTTTAAAAGAAACGTGTTTCAAACTCGATGAATCTAAACCTGGGTGAAACTTCCTAAGGTTAACGAACACACAGCAGAGCAGTTTGCGATGTACGTTTCTCCCGTGTTTTAGTCTCGATGTAACTGCTATTTCTTATATACCTGGATATTGCTGGAAATGTCTGTTTCTACACTCTCCAAAGAAAGGGTTTCTGAACTGCTACATTCACACATCAGTTTAACTCTGTAAGTTGAGTATACGACTTGACAATCATTCTGCTAGATGGCTCCGTTTTGGTTTTACAACCAGATATTTCTCATTACACCCTATACACCCATTCCCTCAGGAATATCCAAACGCAGCTTTTCGAAGTAACGTGTTTCTAATTTCATGAATCTAAACATAAGCGCATCTTCCTAAGGTGAACGAACACACAACAGAGCAGTTTGAGACATACGTTTCTCCAGTGTTTTTGACTCGATCTTACCGCTGATTATTATATACCAGTATATTGCTGGAAATATTTGTTTCTATGCTCTACAAAGAAAGGGTTTCTGAACTGCTATATTCACACGTCAGTTTAGCTCTGTAAGATGAATATACATGTTGACAATCATTCTGCTAGATAGCTCCGTTTTGGTTTAGAGCCAGATATTGCTCATCACTCTCTATACACCCAGTCACTCAGGAATATCCAAACGCAGCTCTTAAAATGAAACTGTTTCTAACTCGGTGAATCTAAACATAGATGCAACTTCCTAAGGTGAACGAACACACAACAGATCAGTTTGAGATATACGTTTCTCCAGTGATTTAGACTCGATCTTACCTCTAATTCTTATAAACCTGCATATGGCTGGAAATATCTGCTTCTACACTCTCCAAACAAAGGGTTTCCGAACTGCTACATTCACACATCAGTTTAACCCTGTAAGTAGAATATACAGCTAGAGAATCATTCTGCTACATAGCTCCGTTTTGTTTTTAGAGCCAGATATTTCTCATTACACCCTACACACCGTTTCACTCAGGAATATCGAGACGCAGCTTTTACAAGAAACGTGTTTCTAACTCGATGATTCTAAACATAGAATCAAATAGCTAAGGTTAAAGAACACAGAGCAGAGCAGTTTGAGATACACGTTTCTCCAATGTTTTAGTCTCGATCTTACTGATAATTCTTATATACATGTATATGGATGGAAATATCTGTTTCTACACTCTCCAAAGAAAGGGTTTCTGAACTGCTGCATTCCCACATCATTTTACCCCTGTAAGTTGAATATACACCTTGACAATCATTCTGCTAGATAGCTCCATTTTAGTTATACAGCCACATATTTCTCATTACACAATATACACCATTCACTCAGGAATATCCAATTGCAGCTTTTAAAAGAAACGTGTTTCTAACTTGATGAATCTAAACACAGATGCAACTTCCTAAGGTGAAAAAAAACACAGCAGAGCAATTTCAGATATACGTTTCTCCAGTGTTTTATACTGGATCTTTCTGCTAATTCTTCTATACCTGTATATGGCTGGAAATATCTGTGTCTACACTCTCCAAACAAAGGGTTTCTGAACTGCTACATTCACACATCTGTTTAACTCTGTAACTTGAATATACATCTTGACAATCATTCTGCTACATAGCTCCGTTTTGGTTTTAGAGCCAGATACATGTCATTACAGCCTATACACTTATTCACTGAGGAATATCCAAATGCAGCTTTCAGAAGAAACGTGTTTCTAACTCGATGAATCTGAACATAGATGCAACTTCCTAAGGTGAATGAACACACAGCAGAGCAGTTTAAGATACACATTTCTACAGCGTTTTAGACTCTATCTTACCACTAATTCTTTTATACCTCTATGTGGCTGGAAACAACTGTTTCTACACTCTCCAAAGAAAAGGTTTCTGAACTGCTACGTTCACATATCAGTTTGACTCTATACGTTTTATATACACCATCACAATGATTCTGCTAGATAGCTTCGTTTTCATTTTAGAGCTTGATATTTCTCCTTTCACCCTGTACACACATTATCTCAGGAATATCCAAACGCAGCTTTTAGAAGAAACGTGTTTCTAACTAGATGAATCTAAACATAGATGCAACGTCCTAAGGTGAACGAACACACAGAAGAGCAGTTTGAGACACACATTTCTCCAGTGTTTTAGGCTCGATCATACTGCAAATTCTATTATACCTGTATAAGGGTGGAAATATCTGTTTCTATACTCTCCAGAGAAAGGGATTCTGAACTGCTAAATTCACACATCAGTTTAACTCTGTATGTTGAATATACAACTTGACAATCATTCTGATAAATAGGTCCGTTTTTGTTTTAGAGCCATATATTTCCCATTGCATCCTACACTCCCACTAACTCAGGAATATACAAAGGTAGCTTTTACAAGAAACGTGCTTCTAACTGGATGAATATAAACATAGTTGCAACTTCGTAAGGTGGAGGAACACACAGCAGAGCAGTTTGAGATATAGATTTCTCCAGTGTTTTAGACTC
>NW_016108149.1:211230-215368 GCF_001604975.1 Cebus imitator
TATACATGTATATGGCTGGAAATATCTGTTTCTACACTCTCCAAAGAAAGGGTTTCTGAACTGCTACATGCACACATCAGTTTATCTCTGCAACTTGAATATAAACCTTTACATTCATTCTGCTAGATAGCTCCTTTTTATTTTTTGGAGCCAGATATTTCTCATTACACACTATACACCCATTCACTCAGTAATATCCAAATGCAGTTTTTAGAAGAAACGTGTTTCTAACTCGATGAATCTAAACATAGACGCAGCTTCCTAAGGTGAAGTAACACAAAGCAGAGCAGTTTGAGATATAAGTGTCTCCAGTGTGTTATTCTCGATCTTACCGCTAATTCTTATATACGTGAAAACGGCTGGAAATAGCAGTTTCTACACTCTAAATAGAAAGGGTTTCTGAACTGGTATGTTCACACATCAGTTTAACTCTGTTAGTTGAATATACACCTTGACAATCATTCTGCTACATAGCTCTTTTTTTGTTTTAGAGCCCGATATTTCTAATTACACCCTATACTCCCATTCACTCAGGAATATCCAAACGTAGCTTTAGAAGGAACATGTTTCTAACACGATGAATCTGAACATAGATTCAACTTCCTAAGTTGGACGAACACATAGCAGAGTAGTTTGAGATATACGTTTCTCCAGTGCCTTAGACTCGATCTTACCGCTAATTCTTACATACCTGTAAATGGGTGGAAATGTCTCTTTCTACACTCTCCAAAGAAAGGTTTTCTGAACTGCTACATTCACACATAAGATTAACTCTGTAAGTTGAACACGCGCCTTGAAAATCATTCTGCTAGACAGCTCTGTTTTCATTTTTGGCCAGACATTTCCAATTACATCCTATATTCCCATTCACTCAGGAAAATCCAAACGCAGCTTTTAGAAGAAATGTGTTTCTAACTCGATGAATCTAAACATACATGCAGCTTCCTAAGGTGAATGAACACACAGCAGAGCAGTTTCAGATCTACGTTTCTCCAGTGCTTAAGAATCGATTTTACTGCTAATTGTTATATACCAGTATATGGCTGGAAATATCTGTTTCTACATTATCCAAAGAAAGGGTTTCTGAACTGCTAAATTCACACATTAGTTTTACTCTGTAAGTGGAATATACACCTTGACAATCATTCTGCTAGAAAGCTCCGTTTTGTTTATTGAGCCATATATTTCCCTTTACATCCTATACTCACATTCACTCAGGAATCTCCAAACGCAGCTTTTCGAAGAAATGTGTTTCTAACTCGATGAATCTAAAAATAGATGCGACTCCCTAAGGTGAACGAACACACAGCGGAGCTGTTTCAGATTTACGTTTCTCCAGTGTTTTAGACTCGACCTTACCGCTAATTCATGTATACGGCTGGATATATCTGTTTCTACAGTCTCCAAAGAAATGGTTTCTGAACTGCAACATTCACACATCAGTTTAACTCTGTAAGTTGAATATACACCTTGACAATCATTCTGCTAGATAACTCCTTTTTGATTTTAGAGCCAGATATTTCTGATTACATCCTATACTCCCATTCACTCACGAATATATAAACGCAGCTTTTAGAAGAAACGTGTTTCTATCTCGATGAATCTAAACATAGATGCAACTTCCTAAGGTGAATGAACACACAGCAGAGCAGTTGGAGATGTACGTTTCTCCAGTGTTTTAGACTCGATTTACCTCTAATTCTTACATACCCGTATACCGATGGATATATCTGTTTCTACACTCTCCAAAGATAGGGTTTCTGAAGTGCTACATTCACACATCAGTTTAACTTTGTAAGTTGAATGTACACCTTGACAATCATTTTGCTAGATAGCTCCGTTTTGGTTTTAGGACCAGATATTTCCGATTACACCCTATACTCCAGTTCACTCAGGAATATCCAAACACAGCTTTTTGAAAAAACCTGTTTCAAACTCGATGAATCTAAATAGATGCAACTTCCTAAAGTGAACGAACACACAGCAGAGCAGTTTGAGATACACGTTTCTCCAGTGTTATAAACTCGATCTTACCGCTAATTCTTATATACGTGTATATGGCTGGAAATATCTGTTTCTACACTCTCCAAAGAAACGGTTTCTGAACTGCCACATTCACACATCAGTTTACCTCTGTATGTTGAATGCACACTTTGACAATCATTCTGCTATATAGCCCCGTTTCAGTTATAGAGCCAGATATTTCCCATTACATCCTATACTGTCTGAAATATCCAAACGCAGCTTTTAGAAGAAACGTGTTTCTCACTCGATGAATCTAAACATTGATGCAACTTCCTAAGGTGAACGAACACACAGCAGAGCAGATTGAGATATACGTTTCTCCAGTGTTTTAGACTTGATCATACCGATTATTCTGTTGTACCTGTATATAGCTGCAAATATCTGTTTCTACACTCTCCAAAGAAAGGGTTTCTGAACTGCTACATTCACATCAGTTGAACTCTGTAAGATGAATGTATACTTTGACAATCATTCTGCTATATAGCTCCATTTTACTTTTAGAGCCAATATTTCCCACTACATCATATTCTCCCATTCACTCAGGAATATCCAAACGCAGCTTTCAGAAGACACGTGTTTCTAACTCGATGAATCTAAACATAGATGCAACTTACCAAGGGGAACGAACACACAGGAGAGCAGTTTTAGATATACGTTTCTCCAGTGTTTTAGGCTTGATCTTACCGCTAATTCTTATATACTTGTATATGGCTGGAAATATGTCTTTCTACACCCTCCAATGAAAGAGTTTCTGAACTGCTCCATTCACACATCAGGTTACCTCTGTAAATTGAATGTACACTTTGACAATCATTCTGCTATATAGCTCCGTTTTGCCTGAAGAGCCATATATTTCCCATTACATCCTATACCCCCATTCACTCAGGAATATCCAAACGCAGCTTTTAGAGGAAACGTGTTTCTAACTCGATGAATATAAACATAGATGCACCTTGCAAAGCTGAAAAAATACACAGCAGAGCAGTTTAAGATATATGTTTCTCCACTGTTTCAGACTCGATCTTACCGCTAATTCTTATCTACCTGTATATGGCTGGAAATATCTGTTTGTACACTCTCCAAAGAAAGGTTGTCTAAATTGCTATATTCACACATCAGTTTACCTCTGAAAGTTGAATGTACACCTTGACAATCTTGCAGATATATCACTCCGTTTTGGGTTTAGGGCCAGATATTTCAAATTACATCCTATGCTCCCATTCACTCAGGAACATCCAAATGCAGATTGTAGAAGAAACGTGTTTCTAACTCAAGAAATCTAAACATAGATTCAACATCATAAGTTGTACGTACACAGAGCAGAGCAATTTGAGATATACATTTCTCCAGTGTTTTAGACTCGAACTACTGCTAATTCTTATATACCTGTATATGGCTGGAAATATCTGTTTCTACACTCTCCAAAGAAAGGGTTTCTGAACTGCTACATTCACAAATGAGTTTAACTCCGTAAGTTGAATGCACACTTTGACAATCATTCTGCTATATAGCTCCGTTTTGGTTTTAGAGACAGATATTTCCCATCACATCCTATACTCCAATTCACTCAGGAATATCCAAACACAGCTTTTAGAAGAAACGTGTTTCTAAATCGATGAACCTAAACACAGATGCAACTTCCGAAGGTGAATGAACACACAGCAGAGCAGTTTGAGATATGCGTTTCTCCAAATTTTACACTCTAATTATTGTATACCTGTATATGGCTGGAAAATCTGTTTCCAAACTCTCCAAAGAAAGGTTTTCTGAACTGCTACATGCACACATCAGTTTATGTCTGTAAGTTGAATGTACGCTTTGACAATCATTCTGCTATATGGCTCCGTTTTGGTTTTAAATCCAGATATTTCCCTTTACCTCCCATACTCCCATTAACTCCGGAATATCCCAACGCAGCTTTTAGAAGAAACGTGTTTCTAACTCGGTGAATCTAAACATAGATGCAACTTCCTAACGTGAATGAACACACAGCAGAGCAGTTTCATATTTACATTTCTCCAGTGTTTTAGATTCGATCTTACTGCTAATTCTTATAAACCTGTATATGGCTGGAAATATCTGTTTCTACACTCTCCATAGAAAGGGTTTCTGG